>NW_004797546.1:871660-893943 GCF_000002075.1 Aplysia californica | reverse complement strand
TTCTTCTTCTTCTTTCTTCTTCTTCGTCTCCTCGTCCTCCTCATTCTTCTTCTTCTTCTTCTTCTTCTTCTTCTTCTTTTTCATTTCTCCTCCTCCTCCATCTACACCTACACCCCCTCCTCCTCCTCTTCCTCCTCTTCCTCCTCCTCCTAAAGGCGAGAGACCGAAACCGGGAATTCGCGTAAACCTACTTTATGTACAACTGAACATAAAATACCCTTTGGCGCAGTCGGCACTCCGCAGTGAATATACAATGTCGAAGCAAATGATGGCGATCGCTACAAAAGGACTGAATTTAACTTAAACTTGGCTTTCTTCTTACATATTTGTTCTTTATAAAAATACAATACTGCAACACTACGTTTCAAGTTATGGGTACTGGTAAAGTTTCATATTTTTTAATTCCGTAGTTTTTGAGAATATACTGTTCGCAAAATTTGGCCTTAGCTCCATTAGTAGTAAGATATTTAGAAGAAAAGTTGGTAAATATTATGTGAGGATGGAGAAAAATGTTTGATGATTTGATATCCATACGAGTCTCGCATATAACCAAAGCAAAAAAGAAAAGATTTTAAAACTATTTTTCGAACTTTCTCTAAATATGCCTGTGCGACATGTGAACCCTTTTTTCATTAAAAAAAATATAGTAGAGGGTTTTACGGCGCTCGCAACTGCATAAGGTCAAATGAGCGCCAAGGGCTGGGTGTCAACAGAGAAGTCTTTACAGGGAATCAGACTTACTCTGCTCACCTCTCTAGCTTCAACACCACAAGGTCTGCTTCAACTCTCAAGGCACCCCGGAAATAGCAGGTCACAAGAGTGTGACAAACGTACAAAAGAAGTAGAGGAAATGACATTGATCAGGCACAGTTATGAGCGTGACATGAATCAGTCCATTTACAATTCTACTGAGCTTGAACGAGAAATGTCACCCCTTTGGGAATGATCTAAAAACACTACAGTCAGTGGCACTGCCCCCCCCCCCCCAGGGGGGGGGGGGGAAGGTTACCCTTTTTCAAGTTGCCCAGACATTTTATTGAAGTGTAAAGGCACATGGTGACATCCACCCCTTGGCGCTCATATGATCTTATGCAGTTGCGAGCGTCGATAAACTAGAACTAACTAAAACACCATTGCTATTAACAATCGCTCATCTGCATCATGTATGTGGAACTGGGGATCTGTGATTGTAAACATAAGTTTCCGTTCGTGTTGAAATGTAACCTCCTACAACCCTTTCACTTTGCCTAACATGTTTCCAAGTAAACGCTGCGCCACCACTCATAAATTCCAGAAACGTATACCATTACGCTAATATAGTCTGTGGACACTGGCGTCGTCAGCCTTGTGGTTAGGCTTCCGGACTCGCAATCATGAGATTGTGTGTTCGGGGGTTCGAGCCTCAGCGCGGTCCGACGTTGTACCCACTTCGCACGAATTCCCACTTGGCTCGGTCCTTTCGGAGATGGGCGTTAAGGGGTGGTGCTGCAGTTAGAAAAGCAGGTTTGGGGCCAAATTACACAAAATCAGATAATTACACTTTAAAATTCCTGGAGATGTCCTGAACAATATCTAGAAAGTACACAAGCCTCCCTTCACCTTATAGTGGTGTTTGGGGAATTTTAGAGCGTAGGGTCAAGTCTCTTTTAGAGAAAATATTTGCCAATTTTGTCCCCCCCCCAAAAAGCATTCTATTTTTTTCACGGTTTGTACTATTTTTCTGCTCGATTTCTGACTCGATCTCAATAAAACATTCACAGAATATTGAAACCATACAAATCTAGCTTTTTGTTAGAGGAATTACTGATGAATGGGTTGGTTCTTAATCTGTGAGCTTGAAAAGCTAGATTTTTCCAGTTTTTCCGCTCTTTCGCTAGAGTCCGATTTGAAAGTGCCATTAAATAAAAACTAAAGTAGATATAAAAAAATTTCTCTTACAGAAAGTTTTATCTTTGTCTTATAAGTGTGCATGCTAAGTTTGAACCTAACCTAATCTGTTAGTAAATAAGGTGAGAAAATAGTACCACATTATGTCTCTAAAATCCAATATGGCCGCCGTTTCCATGGTAACCGATTCAGTAATTTTTTTTGACAACTGCTAACAAATCTCTATTGCCATATAATCATCCACACCAAATATAAGCTCCATAGAAGTGGTATTAGCTGAGATGGACTTATTCTGCAGCACCCCCTCTTAAACTCGAGGGCCCCGCCTCTCTTAGATATCCTAACAGTGTTGATGTTCATAAGACGTATGCTGTGTATCCTCTGGACAGCTAGAAATACAAATTAAATGAAGAAGTGTTGGTTGAAGCAAATTGCAGGTGGCAGCTTATGACGAATATATGAAAGCGACAGGCAAAATCCATTGGACACACAATGCGGAAAGAAGCATGGGAGAATATTGAAACAACAGGAAAGTTTGATGGAAAGAGAGGCAGAGGCTGACAGAGGGAACAGATACCGGACATGTTGACAGCAAGACAGACAGACAGCATCGCTGCAACGCAAGACAGAGTGAAGTGGAAGTCCATGATCGCCCACGCCAGTCGACAAGGCACCAGATGATGATGATGAACAGTGTTGATAGAGGATTTAAGCCCTTACCATTTCACCATTACACAAGTATGTGGAGAGTGAAATCAAAGTACCGTAACAAAGATGTCATGTTTTTCATTTCACTTTTGAATAAAATAAATGAAATAAATAAATTACACTTTTATTGATCCCATAAGGGCAATTTGGTTTGCAATGGCACATATACATACATTATTCACACACACACACACATATATATATATATATATATATATTATATATATATATACCTACTTACATACATACATACATAAATACATGAACAAATGCATACATAAATACACAACAATATTACTCTAGTACAGAACAATTTACAACCATGCCATTGCCGGTCGCCACTGTGCAGCGCCCTGCATTTTGAGCTAGGGTTGTCGTGTCTTGCTCAAGAACACACTCCAGTGACCACCCATCTAAACCCCGTGTCACCGACACTTGCTTGACATTACTTGAGTCTGAACTCACAACTCACTTAGCCACTTGAGCCCTTGAAAGCATAATCTTTACATTTGACTTTGATTGCATTGATTTTTACAAGTCATAAACTTGAATATGGATTGGTGTGAACGAATGATTTTGTAACATCATTTTTAAAAAATGGTTTTTTTGGGTAAGTGTTTTACGGCGCTCGCAACTGCATAAGGTCATATGAGCGCGCGGGACACACCTAATAATATTTTTTTAAGTTGGTAGGAAATTTAGAACTTTGCCCGGGTGGCGGCCGAATCCTACTCTTATCGATTTTAGACCACCAAAGGATCTTTAACGTGCGCAACTTGTAGATCCTCCCAGATTTTTCACCATTGTTCGAGAAGGCTAGGTGTAGAGTTTCCTACCAGAAGATCAGGGGTGTGGCTGAAAGACAGCAGTAAGAAGGAGCCAAGTTGTAGCAGTAGAAAGGCTGCAGAAAGAGTCAGGAGCCCAGAGGAGGGGGCGAAGGAGGTGAGGGGGGTGGGAGCAGAAAGAGGAGACGAAAGCAGACGACAGAACATTGCTAGAGAGCAGAAAAAGAAGTGAAAGGAGACAATTTTAGAGAAGAAATTTTTTCGGTCGCTACCCGGATTTGAACCTGATACCTTTGAATGAGAGGCCTGCACCATAACCTCTTGGCCACGAGAACACCCTGTAACATCATTGGGAATAAAAACGTCCGATTGCTCTTTCAAATAGTTAGTTCTGCCACTCTAGTTTGTCTCATGTGTATCCGATCTGTCCTTTCAGATTCCCTGGCTCGATGCAAAGTCCTTCGTGTTATAGTGGACGAGTTACTTACAACACGGCCCTGGGCTCAAAATCGCATCACTAAAACCCACTTGTTCCCTCTCTCTCTCTCTCTCTCTCTCTCTCTCTCTCTCTCTCTCTCTCTCTCTCCCTCCGTTATCACTTGGTCCCGCCAGTGTCATAATATTTAAAATTCTGTGCCTGAAACAATCCGATTACAAAACGCATGACATCCGGGTTTTTTGTTTTGTTTTAGTAGAGGTTTTACGGCACTCGCAGCTGCATAAGGTTATATGAGCGCCAAGGGGTCCTTACAGGAAATCAGACTTGCTCTGCTCAGCTCTCTAGCTTCAACAGCACAAGGTCTGCTTCGACTATCAAGGCACCCCGGAAATAGCGGGTCACAAGAGTGTGACAAACAAATAAAAGAAGTAGAAGAAATGACGATTGTAGGGATTGGGAAAGAAAACGAAGCAGTTCCCTGTTGTAGTTCAGGAACAGTTATGAGCATGACATTGTGGGATCAACCCAATTACAATTCTGCAGTGCATGAACGAGAAATATCCCCCCACCCCTTTGGGAATGGCCTAAAGACACTTCAGTCAGTGGCACAGCCCGGGGGTATATGCTGTTTCCTTTCTCCACGGTTTTTATGTGTGGGATTAAATTTGGCCGAAAGCAAAACTAAAATAGAATCAAGTGTGTCTGCACGTTTTATATTTAACTGATGAATATTTTTTCCATCTCCAGTACACTATATTCTAGAAAATTCCTTAAATCCCTTAATAGATACCAATTTAAAAAAATTCAAGTCGATGGTTTCTACAGCTTTTAAAAAGTTTACAGCTCGGGCGGTTTCGTTTTTAAAAGGAAGTATGTCATTGTTTTCTAATAGCGACTTTATGCTTATTGAGAACCTTTATTGTTCATTATAAAATTAATTTCTTGTAAGTAGTTTTGCCTCTAAAAAGTGTCATTGGAGAGTTGTGACGTAGGCCATATGCGTATACACACAATGTGTGCAAGAAGCAGAAAGTGCTGTGAACAACCCAATTTTCTGCGTGATGGAGATTAATAGTTATTTATATAAATTTATGAAGAACAGTTTTTTTAATCTAGCCTCAATTGTTGGGGAAAAATATGATTAAGTTAAGACAAATTGATACAAACTGCTGTACAAAGTATGAGTGACGGGGATTCACTCGATTAAGATAGATATTTGAAGATAATTAATTGGCGCCACGAATTTTTTACACCACTATACTAAATCCACAGGCTAGTTGTATTCAAGAACATTCTCTTACGCTCTTCGCTACCTCAGAGTTACACAGTTCTATCTGTACAGGGCCTAGTTTTGAGAAAATCGAAGCTGAAAATTTTGAGTTTCACAAAGTTTCAGGGCGCTGCACAGTGGTGACAGACAGAGGCATGTTTGTAAACTGTTCTGTATTTGTGTAATATTGAGGGTTTGTGTAGGTATTTATGTATGTATTCATGCATGTTTTTATCTATGCACGTATTTATAATTATGTGTTTAATTATAGTTATATGCAAATGTATGTTTGCCATTGTAAAACAAGATGCCCCAAATAAAGAGTTTAATTTGTTTATTATTATTTATTTGATCAAGATTTTCCGAATGCATGAATTTTAAAAACTATTTGTGTAACAGAAGGCAAACTGAGTTGTAACAGGTGGTTTTTAAGTCATTTAGACCGTGATTCTTTCCAGGTATAGAGTATTCCGTTTACAGATAGAATTGTGTAAATAATTTTTTTTTTAAACGCGGAGCTCAGAATGACCTAGCTCTCTCTCTCTCTGCAAAAATCGGAAATCTCTTGTTTTGGCCCCAAGACAAAGAGTTTACATAACAAGAGGGGCCACTTTTGTCTTTGAGTCAATTAAAAAGGTGTCCTCAAAATTCGGTGGCGCCCTCTTCGCAAATGCACACCCTCTGCGAACAGAGTTACCCTACTTGAGTTTAAAAAATCAAAGTGAAACTATCAAGTTTTTGGATAAATTTCGGAAGAACGCTTTTTTAAAATGGATACGCTGACAAAAAACCTCTTCCGGATGAAAAGGTGATTGTTTTCTTCGTTTAATTTGACTTTAGAATGAAAGGCGAGAGGTCATTAAATTTTTTTTTAAAAACCCTAAAACTCCTCACTGAACGAACCCGAACTGCTGATGAACAGCAGTCGATCTGCGCACGCAAGGAGGTGCTATTCCTATTCTTCTGGAAAAACGAAAGAGAGCTTCAAAACAGTCTGTAGCGCCATCTGAAGCAAAGAGCGAACTTCCGGCGGACACTTTTTTTGGCTGAGTGGCCCATCTTGTTATGTACTATCTTTGCCCAAGAGTAATGAAATTACATGAATAGTAACTTTATAATATGGGTTAGGGGTAGGGGTAGGGGAATGAATGCAGTATGGCAGGATAGTGCGGTACCGGTAGTATAGATCTAGTAATCGTTTGGGCGTAATCCTGATTATTTCAAAACATTGCTGATGTATTTTCTTTATGTGTGCGTTGCAATTGTCTCTTTTTGTTTTTCTATTTCTGCTGACAAAATGAGTTACTTCTTGGATTGAAGCTTTATGGAAATAGATACATCACGCTTATAAAAAGGAGACGTTTTTACAATTTAGAAGTATGAAATAATAAAAGGAAAGTTATAGTTAAAGGATATGGCATCAATAGAAAATCTACAATTGTGTCCCTAGTTTGATTTTTGGCCAATATCTCTACTAATTGTGAATTGCGAAAAGTGACTCATTTTGTCAGCACGTCTCACATTTAGTTCGCCACTTTCTGACTAGTTTTACCTCTGACAGCAGATAACCCACACCTTCTTCAATGGCAAATATCTTAACTTCTATTCAAGATAGATGTGTATTTTCTTTACCAAAAAACAAGGTAAGTGAACAAACTTTAAGAGGATAGCATTAACTTTACATGACCAAACACAGACGAGCGCCGGATTCAAACGTATTGTAACAAAATCATTCTTCTCTCACAGATAGAATTTTGTAATTCTGAAAAGATCTTCCGGTATTCAGATACAACCATGTAATTTTGTAGATATCTTGATAACGACTCCGAAATATTTTACTCTATTTCTAGAACAGACAGAACATAATTTGGTTTCTGACCTCATGGTCGTAATAACACAAAACGGCCAAAAATATCAGATAGCAGTTTGTAATTCTGAAGGTACCACATGTAGTGTTGTTCCTCCAGCTTTCAACTAGCGCACGTCCTGTCTTTGGTGGAAATTCTGATTCACATTTTATTCGTCTTCTTCCTTTCACTGGAACAAAGACATCTCTTGAGGAAACTGACTTACTTTTACTTCTACTTTTTTATTTCTTTTGCTTGTACTGGTGGGTGTCCAGGCGATGGCTCTCGTGGCCTAGAGGTTAAGGTGTTCGCTTCTCATTCAATGGTCCCGGGTTCGATTCCGAGTGGCGATGGAAAACTTTTCTCTCCCTAAAAGTGTCTCCTTTCACCTCCTTTCCTGCTCTTTAGCCATATTCAGTCGTTTGTTTTCGTCTCCACTTTCTGCCCTCAGCCCCTCACCTCCTTTGCCCCCTCCTCTAGGCTTCTGACTCTTTCTGCTGCCTTTCTAATGCTACTCCATGGCTCTTCCTTACTGCTGTCTTTCAGCCAAACCTCTGATCTTATGGTAGGAAAGATCTACACCTAGCTTTCTCGGACAAGGGCGAAAAATCTCGGAGGTCCCGTGTGCAAGTTGCGCACATTAAAGATCTCTTGGTGGTCTAAAATCGATAAGAGTAAGCTTCGGCCGTAACCAGGGTAAACTTCAAAATTTCCTACCTGCTGAAAATGTTTAAGGTGTCCCGCGCGCTCATACTCATATGACCGTATGCAGTTGCCAGGGCCGTAAAACACTTACCAAAAAAAAAAAAGGAAAAAGAAAAAAAGAAAAAAAGAAGAAGGAAGACATGTTTGATTTTATATCCGTAGCTACTGATGCTCCCGAGCAGTCCTTCCATGATGTAAGACTCATGCTTAGTCTGTTGACATTTCTTTTGTTGTGTCTCAGTTCACTAGTTATTTAGTGTGTGTCGCTCAGTGTGTCGTGTAGCTGTGTTGTGTCGCTCAGTGTGTCGTGTAGCTGTGCTGTGTTGTTCAGTGTGTCGTGTAACTGTGTTGTGTCGTTCAGTGTGTCCTGTACCTGTGTTGTGTCGCTCAGTGGGTCGTGTAGCTGTGCTGTGTCGCTCAGTGTGTCGTGTAGCTGTGCTGTGTTGTTCAGTGTGTTGCGTAACTGTGTTGTGTCGCTCAGTGTGTCGTGTAGCTGTGTTGTGTTGCTCAGTGTGTCCTGTAGCTGTGCTGTGTCGCTCAGTGTGTCATGTAGCTGTGTTGTGTCGCTCACTGTGTCCTGTTGCTGTGTCGCTCAGTGTTTCCTGTGGCTGTGCTGTGTCGCTCAGTGTGTCGTGTAGCTGTGCTGTGTCGCTCAGTGTGTCGTGTAGCTGTGTTGTGTCGCTCAGTGTGTCGTGTAGCTGTGTTGCTCAGTGTATTGTATAGCTGCGTTGTGTCGCACAGTGTGTTCTGTTGCTGTGCTGTGTCGCTCAGTGTGTCGTGTAGCTGTGTTGCTCAGTGTATCGTATAGCTGCGTTGTGTCGGTCAGTGTGTCGTGTTGCTGTGTCGCTCAGTGTGTCCTGTAGCTGTGCTGTGTCGCTCAGTGTGTTCTGTTGCTGTGCTGTGTCGCTCAGTGTGTCGTGTAGCTGTGCTGTGTCCAGTGGCGAAGCGTCTATATCATCAAAAAATCATTGCTTCCCTTCTTAATTTTGAAATATTGTCGCAGTCAAATTCACCCGTAGACGTAAACCTCATAAATTAAATGTAAAAAGACGCTCATAAACACACATGAACAGTATGCCACAGAAATAGCCTGTTCACCCCTATCGTGCCACTCCATAAGCAGTCGCATGATTTGATTAAGTAAGCTTAGAGTGAGGCTGGAAGAGTCTACCAAAAGAGTTGAAGGGAACATGTGTGCAACGGTCAAAACTGCTTCATTGTCACATATACCCTGTTCACCCCTTTCGGGCCACTGTTGTAAGCAGTCACAAGCACTGATTAGGTAAGCTAACTATTACACTGGTCGAGTCTACCTCACAGATGTTAGGGGAACTAACTCCTAATAATATCTTGACTGCTGCGGGTGCTTGTTTTTTTCCTCGACTTTTTACCGTTCTATAATCAGATCGTGACCTCGATTATGACACCTGCTCCTGGCCGCGAAACGCTAGACAAAAACAGCCAAATCTGAAATAAAAAATTAATAATTGTCATGTACTACCAAAGAGTCTAGTCCCACTGGTATTACATACTCTCTTCTTCTTTGCTTTGTTTTTGTGTATTCACATCTAAAGATGAATTTAATGTTTGTTGGAAAATATATGTAATGAAATACGTTCCAGATTATTTTAGCAGTTGAACATGCATACAACATGAATTCAGGATTTGTTTTCATTCACAACTCAGTGTTGCTGCCTCTACTCGAGTAAGATTCTTTTGTGATATCCCCAGGCCTAATCGGGCCCCATCTCACTTTGATTACCTTGTAAAACAAGTCAGCCTTCGCCCCTGGCTGTGTCGCTCAGTGTGTCCTGTTGCTGTGTTGTGATCAGCGTCCGTCCACCTACTTTGTTTTATCGTCAGTCTCTGTCTACCGCTCGAAATAGTTTTACTTTTTTGGTTAATCGCTAGAGGATCTACCCTAAAATTGCAAAACTCTATCTCCACAGTACCTAGTTTTCAGAAATTTGGTTTTAAAATTTTGAATTTCACAACATGTCAAGTTTTTTCGAATGCAACTCTTTGAAAATCTCGATGCCGATTCCGAATGATCTTACGATTTTTTATAGAGCAGATAGGTCTATTGGTTTCTGGCCTTGTGGTCTTAGTTACTCAAAAATGTCCAAAATAATGTCAGATAGAACTTTGTAACATCCTAAATCTGAGGTAGCGTAATAAAGCCTAGCTATCTAGAATGGCTCGTTGATGTCCTGCTTTATGACAATCTATTCAAGGTAGAATAGGACAGGGACAGTACGTCAGTTCACGCTAGTTTTTTATTTATAAAATCATTTTGGTACGTGTTGTACTGCGGTCGCAACTGCATAAGGTCATATGAGGGCGCTGGACACACTGAACATTTTCAGTTGGTAGCAAATTTTGCGAGGGTGGCGACTGAAACTTACTCGTATCCGTTTTGGACAACTAAGGAATATTTAATGTGCGCAACTTACTCACGGCACCTCCGAGATTTTTCGCCCTTATCCGAGAAGGCTAGGTGTAGATCTTTCCTACCAGAAGATTAGGGGTGTGGATAAAAGACAGAAGAAAGAAAGAGCCAAAGAGTAGGAGTAGAAAGTCTGCAGAAAGAGTCAGGATCACAGAGGAGGGGGGCAAAGGAGATGAGGGAGTTGGGGCAGAAAGTGAAGAGGAAAGCAGACTGCAATATATTGCTAGAGAGCAGGAAAGGAGGTGAAAGGAGACAATTTTAGAGGAAAAAAATGTTTCCATCGCTATCCGGACTCAAACCCGGGACCGTGGGTGGTTGGCGGGTGCTCTGGTGTGGTTTGGTCCTTCTTTCCTATCAACATCTATCGTCCCTTCTTCTTTTTTATGTTTGTTACTCTCTTGTAACACCTCTAATCTTCTGGCGCTCATATGACCTTATGCAGTTGCGAGCGCCGTAAAACCTCTACTAAAACTAAACTAAACCCGGGACCTACCGAATGAGAGGCGAACACCTTAACCTATAGGCCACGAGAGCCCCATATATCACATTCACGTCAGCCTGAACCGAAGCTGGACTGAGCTAGAGCACAGTGGGAGAAGAAGGGGAGTAACTATCGATCAAGTTAGAAAAAAAAGTTAAATTAAAATATGTGGATCAAGTCCCCTGAACACAACCGGCGATCTGAACAATAATTACTAGATAACTAGGCCGTTTTTTTTCTCTAAACCCTGGCTTTCCCCCCAATCCTGAAATCTCGGGGTGCGTCGTTAAAAGCGAATTTCTTTTCCCCCTCATAATTTCTCCTAAAAATGTGAACCGCTCTTTAGCAATTAATAACTTCTACTAAATACAACTCAAACGGCAGTTGGGTAAGATACAGAACTGGGTGAGCTTCGCTGAATGTTCTAGAATTATTATTCTGGTCTGATAAAAGACGTTTATTAAACGACGTTGAATTTCATTGGTTAAAAGTTGAGAGATTTCCTCTTGCGACGTACATGTATTTACTTTAGAATTACAGCAATTGCGGGACCACGTCCCCTCCCACCCCCTACCCCACCCCCACCCCCACCCCCAACTCTCTATAGCACTTGAGGGGATCCCCCCCCCTCCCCCCACCCCTCCCGTCGACCACATTTTCTGTCAATAGATTCAAACCGTATGGCATGACATTAGTGTCATCACATTTTCTGCCTTCAATTTTCAAAGTCGTGTAATTGACGGGAACAATTACGTGAATCCTGCTGTCGCGACTGGCGCTGACATAAGAAGGGAGGAAAACGGAGAAGTGTGTTTGTTCTAGGGACAAAGTAAGGGGAGATGGAATAGTTCATTCAAGATATTATTATACTGTACTATGTGTCACGACATGGTGGAATTAGGCGCTCGTCAATTTTTGGTCATATGGAGTTTTGGATTTCCTCCTACAAGCCGCTCATTTGTCTTGTTTCCAATAAAAAGAAATGCCCATTTATCTTACATAAGAGTCGAGATATGTGGGATTAAAGGAGGTACGAGTTACCTGAAATCAGAGGTAACGTTAGTCAGAAAATGGCCGCCAAAGTTTGGTGACTTCCCACTCTTGAGAGTCCATGGAAACTGAACATTTACATTTTGTGTGCCTTTAGTCAACGATTTTCCAGTAAAATCAACAGTGCAATGTCTTTTAAAATGGACATAACAGGTGTTAAGCCAATACAAAAATACAAATTCGATAAAAATTTCCAAACGGGAAGAAAAATGTTTTCTTCGATTTCCTTATCTTGACGAGCGCCTGATTTCACCATGATGCTTCGCATATCGCTTTGCCTTCTTCTCTGAGGAACGCAATGTGGTTAAACAGACGCCACAGTCTCAAAAATGTGTGGGCCAACTTATTCTCAAAATTTCTGTTTAACGACTTAATCAATGTCAACTATACTTTGCATCAATTTGTCTTAACTTAATCATACTTTTCCACTACAGTTGAGGCTGGATTTTAAAAAAGAACTTTTCTACATAAAATTAAATAAAAATGGTTCAAATCTCCGTCACGTGGAAAATGGGATTGTTCACATTACTTCCCGCCTCTCACACACAATTTGCATACGGATGTGGCCTATAATAATAATAAATAGCATTTCGTAAAGCGCATATCCCCGCTTGACAGCAAGCTCTATGCGCTTTACAAGATATTATTATTACCCCCAGCAGACCATAGAACACTCCGGAACAGTCTCAGCCTCTCGGAAAGTATAGAATGCAAAAAGCTGATTAAGCGCTCAAACTAGAGGTGGGCAAAATCCGGATAATCTATAAGGATAACCGGATAATTCTCAATGAAACAGTATCCGAACTCAGACTCTTAGACCTCTTTCCTGACTCATTTGCCGAAGTGGATGCGCCCATTTGTTGAAATAGTGCTAACTAGAGCTGGGCCAAGAACCGATTCCCACGATTAATGCTACGAAAGAAAAGTTCTGACTCCTTTTTACGAAAACCAAGGGTTACCAGTTACTTTAATCATTTTAATCTTCTTTTGTTTTTAGAATTTATTTTTGAAAAATAAAAGTTGATGCTTCGCAGTGTTCCGAAATCAAGGCCGTCCTAAATCCTGAAGACGTTCAGATCCAATTAGGTAACCATCGGAAGAAGTCACATCATTACAAAGTAAGTAATTGGGTTCGGAGTCGATTCCTACGATTCGTAGCTTTCAATAATCGGGAACCTAGCCGCCCAGCACTAGTGCTAACCCGTTTGTCCAAGTGGTTCTAACCCATTTGCCGAAGCGGTTCATATCATTTTATTTGCCGAAGAGGTGCACTCTCGTATTTTCCGGATTTTGCTAAAGCGACTCACTGCCCAGCCTTAGCTCAAACACTCTTACAAACTGACAAGATCTTTCACTTTGTTTAGCTGGGTATCCATTTCCATTTGGGTGAAGTGAGGGAAATTCGTGTAAAGTGCCCTTCCCACGGACACGGCGTCGGGTCCCCTGACGGGATTCGAACAGTTGCGAGTCTGAGAGCCTAACCACTGGGCCACCGGCGCCGCGCTTTTCCCTTTCGTCAACCCGCAGCCACCTCCCAATCGTCAGCCACCCCCAACCTTTGACACGGGTCAAACTTCCATCTATTTATAGGTAGTTACCGGAACATGTATAGGTGAAGTGATGTGCCGTGATAGTCGCGATATATTATTTATTGAGATGGTTTTGGTCTCTCTTTACTCATCACCACGAGAATTTCTTGAAGTTTTTCCCTGGACTCTGCCTTTGCTAAAATCTCGAATCTCGATCTAGATCTAGAGTTGTAATCTAGTGGCAGGTTGCAGATTTCTGTTGTTATCCAGTACATTCAAGAGATTAAACAAATTGGACTAGACTCTAGTAGTAGACTCTTCTTCTTCTACTTCTAAACCTTCGAGATTACAAAGGCCAAGCCTAGGCTTGTAAGGATTCGTTTTGTTAAAAGTGTTGTTTAACACAAAGTCTATGAAGTTAGCAAACCTAACACATTGTTTTCTAACGAAATGATGTTTAAATTGACTTTTATATTGTCAATAAGAGATCAAGTTTAATCACCTAATCATTTAAGTAAGGAAGTGGCTATTGCTATCCTCGCCCGGGGTGAGAATAAAAACCCTACGATTGACCTCTCACCCCGGGTGAGACTTGCCAGCGTTGGCTATTCTCACCCAGTGTGAAACAAGACCTGTTTTTCCTAATTTCGAAATACTTTCTATCGATGTGGATGATCAAACTGACAAAGGCAAAGAAAAAAATGACGTTATAGCACAAAAGTAAGCTAATTTGATCGTCTACAAAGATGCTATGGCTCTTTCACTTTTCGAATCGACCGAACTACGCGGGTCACCATTTTGTTTTGCCCGAAAGTTCTCGCAAGATCTACTCCTCCCCCTTCTCTCTCTCTCTCTCTCTCTCTCTCTCTCTCTCTCTCTCTCTCTCTCTCTGTCGGCAATTTATTAAATCTGCAACCTGCAATTAGATTACAACTAGATCTAGATTCGAGACTTTAGTAAAGGCAGAGTCCAGGGGAAAACATCAATTAAATTCGTGTGGTGCAGATGAGTAAAGAGAGACCAAAACAATCTCTCTATTGCGACTATCATTGCACATCACTTCGCCTAATACATGTTCCGGTAGATTTAACTACCTATAAATAGATGGAAGTTTGACCCGTGTCAAAGGTTGGGTGTGGCTGACGATTCGGAGGTGGCTGCGGGTTGACGAAAGGGAAAAGCGCACCGGCGCCTGTGGCACAGCTCACCAGTGACACACTTTGCCTCTAGTGGCAAAACTTTTTTTTTTGATTTAAAAAACACCAAAAAATTAATAGTGAGTGCATTATATTTTTTTCTTTCTTCACTTAATATGTTCTCAAACCATGCGTTCAATAAGCTTTGATCTAGTATCGCGGTTAGAAAAAAAAAGACGAACTTGCTTATAAGGGGGCGGGGGGGGGGGGGGGGGGGTACACACCCAAAGTCCCGAGTCTGCTCAAAATTATGGAATTTGAGTTGTAGGCATTTTTAGCTTCCTCGGCCTCTCCTACAACTATTTCATCGCCTAAGAACCCCCAAAGTTGCATTTTCCCACTTACTGGGGCATGTCTGTCACCACCATTTCCAAAGTCAATATTTTCTTTTTCTTTATCGCTTTTTTTGCTCAAAACGCGACTTTTTTCTATACTTTTTTTAATAACTCCGCCATTTTTCTTCCAATCTTCATGAAATTTTCACAGAATGAAGAGAAGATGTAATACTAAAAATTTGATTGTTGAGTTTTCTATATATGGAATAGAATTTTGTTGATGGTGTCTGGAGTGTAGATTTTCACGGATTTTTTTGCAAAACTCAATGCTACCTTAGGAAAAAATTCAGTAAAAATGTTCTAATTCGTTTAGGAAAAAAACAACAGACAAATATTTAGATCTAATGTTCGTTAACACGCATGCAAAAAAAAACCCAATCAATTTCCGAGAGCAATACGTGCGATATTCATTACGTAAGACAAGTCAACAAAATCCAATATGGCCGCCGTATCTATTGAAACTTTTTTTCCTTAAATTTAATTGCGGATTTTAAGACTCCTTACTATGCTTGTTATAAGTGTGAAAATTGGTAAAATTTGGTCCTGTAATAAGCGAGATAGCCTTCAGGTGTAGCCCGCCCCACCCTCTCCCCCCTCCCCCTTTTAAAAGCGATATTGTCCCTGCTCCTGGGATGTAAACCTTTCAAATTCTGTAGAAACCATCCACTTGGAATTTTAATCAATCATCTCTATTAAGGAACTTCCTAGCATACACCTTACAGTACAAGTATTAACAAAAATGTTTATCTGTTAATACAAATTGGTCGGGCTACAAGTCATTGTACAGAAGATGGAGAGTTTATTTTCGATAGTTGAAGATATACTTGACAAAACGTGAGCGTCACCGAACTTTGAATTTTGACTGCACTATTGTAACAAACATTATAAAATTGATATACTGCTGAGAACAAACACTAGATATATTCACAGAGTTTTTTTTTACAAAAAAGCTCCTACCAGGAACTTGTTCTATACACACTTCAGTCAAAAAACAAACAAACACTGGTCCTATACACACTCAGTCAAAAAACAAACAAACAATAACTGCTTCTATATACACAGTCAAAAAACAAACACACATTGGTTCTATACATACACACAGTAAAAAAACAAACACACATGTGTTCTATACATACACACATTCAAAAAACAAACACACATTGGTTCTATACATACACACAATCAAAAAACAAACACACATTGGTTCTATACATACACACAATCAAAAAACAAACACACATTGGTTCTATACATACACACAGTCAAAAAACAAAACAAACACTGGTACTTTCAAGCACAGTAAAAATACACCCTAAAAAAAATCACTGGTTCTATACGTGCACAGTCTAAAAATAAAACAGACAAACACTGGTTTTATACATACTCCAAAAAAAACCTGTGGTTCTTTACATACACAGTCAAAAAACAAAACAAACACTGGCTCTTTCATGCGGAGTAACAATACACACAAAAAACACTGGTTCTATACATACTCTGTCAAAAACAAAACAAACAAACCCTGGTTCTGTACATATACCGTAAAAAAGCAAACACTGGTTCTATACATACTCAATTAAAAAAAACACTGGTTCTTTACATACTCAGTCGAAAATCAAACAAACAAACACTGGTTCTTTATATACTCAGTCAAAAATCAAACAAACAAACACTGGTTCTTTATATACTCAGTCAAAAAACAAACAAACAAACACTGGTTCTTTACATACACAGTCAAAAAACAAACAAACAAACACTGGTTCTTTACATACACAGTCAAAAAACAAAGTAAACAAACACTGGTTCTTTCATGCACAGTAAAAATACATCAAAAGAAACTCACTGGTTCTGTACATACATAGCCAAAATAATCAAACCACCACTGCTTCTGCACATACATCTTAAAAAAACAAACAAACAAAAAAAATACTGGTTCTATACATATTCAGTCAAAAACAAACAAACAAACACTGATTCTATAATACATATTCAGTCAAAAACAAACAAACAAGCACTGGTTCTATACACACACACTCAAAACACAAACAAACACTGGCTCATTTATACACAGTTGGCATTTTCTGAAATATCCACCCTTAAGATTGTCGCCTCGGAAAAGTGGTTGTCTTAGACAGGTTGACGACGTCCTAGGCAGTGTCCTCATAATACAGAAACATCGCAAGGTAGGAAGTCTTTTAGTTTAGTTTAGTTTTAGTAGAGGCTTTACGGCGCTCGCAACTGCATAAGGTCATAGGGCGCCAAGGGGTGGATGTCAACAGAGAAGTCCTTACAGGGAATCAGACTTACTCTGCTCACCTCTCTAGCTTCAGCAGCACAAAGTCTGCTTCGACTATCAAGGCACCCCGGCAATAGCGGGTCACAAGAGTGTGACAAACACACAAAAGAAGTAGAGGTAAATGACAATAGTAAGGGTTAGGAAAGAAAAAGCAGCAGTTCCCTGTTGTAGTTCAGGCATAGTTATGAGCATAACATTGTTAAAATCAGCCCATCTACTGTGCACGAGAACAAGAAATGTCTCCCCTTTGAGAATGGCCTGAAGACACTTCAGTCAGTGGCACCGCCCCCGGGGGGAGGTAGGAAGTCTGTCGGGAGTAGCTGTTTATACAACTGACTGTCTAGGACAGATGAACGTTAGAGCAGGCTAGGCGATGTGTTTTGTAGCAAAACTTTGCCAACAGAGCCGGGTTCATCATCATCCGGTGCCTTGCCGACTTGCAAGGGCGATCACGGACCTCCCCTTCACTCTGTCTTGCTTTGCAGTAATGGGGTCCGTTGTTCTTGCTGCTCTTAGCAATGTTGTCATCTTGTCCAGTGTCTTTTCCCACTGTCTGTCTCTGCCTCTCTTTCCATCAAACTTGCCAGGTTAGATTTGAGAAAAGTACTCGCTTTCACTCAGATAGACTATAAAAGATTTTCTCACTAATTATCCTTCTGTGATATACTGATAGACAGTCGAACAGACAAACAGATAACGTGCATATTATAAATACACACACACACACACACACACAGGCTCTCTCTCTCTCTCTCTCTCTCTCTCTCTCTCTCTCTCTCTCTCTCTCTCTCTCTCTCTCTCTCCCCCCCCCTCTCTCTCTCTCTCTCTCTCTCTCTCTCTCTCTCTCTCTCTCTCTCTTTCTTCGGTTCCCTCATTCACCTTCATTCTCCACCCCATCTTCTCTGTCTCTCTGTCTCTCTGTCTCCCCTCTCCCCCCCTCTCTCTCTCTCTCTCTTTCTCTCTCTCTCTCTCTTTCTTTCTTTCTTCGGTTCCCTCTCTCACATTCATATTATTCCACCTCTCCCCTCCACTGCTCTTTTCCTCGTTCTCTCCCTCTCTCTGTTTCCCTTTTTCCCCCTCTCTCCCCTCTCTAGCCTTCTCTCTCTCTCTCTCTCTCTCTCTCTCTCTCTCTCTCTCTCTTTCTCTCTCGCTCTCGCTCTCTCTCTCGCTCTCTCTCTCTCTCTCTCTCTCTCTCTCTTCTCTCATTCTCTCTCCATTTACCGCTATCTTTTCGCGCTTGCGATGTGTACAAATCAATCACGACTCCCAACGGGCTAATGTACTCATACTGAGAGATTATGACTATCTTCTAAAGATCTTCGCTGAACCCCAAGCAACATTGCATTGATTTCTCAGTTTTCAAGTTTCATCAAACATGTTTTAGAAAACGTTTTCATAGAATTTACATCATTAGGGAGGGATTAGGGAGGGAGGGGGGAAAAGGAGAAGGGTGGAAGATGTGGGGGGAGGTGTGGGGGGCCGAGCTGAGAATGGTCGAGGCGAGACGAGGGAAAAGGGGAAGCGGGAAGGGGGGGGGGGGCGGGCGGGGAGACGAAAGGGGAGTATTTCCAATTTCAGATTGCTATAATTTAGGTAGATCTACGTTCGTCAAACATTTGACACACTTAAGGTCTCTTTGATTTGTTTGACGACCTAAATGTTTGCACGTAAATGTAACACACAGACAGAAAGACCTTAGTTTTAGTTTTAGTAACAGTTTTGCGGCACTTGCAATAAAGTAAGGTCATATAATTGCAGAAGAATAGATGTGTTACAAGAGCGTAACATGCACAAAAAAGAAAGAGAGATAAGGACGATAGATGTTTTATAGGAATGAAGGAGAGAACCAGATCAGAGAACAGGTCAACCACTCAGAGAGAAAGACCCAAATGTTTAAACATAAATGTAACACACCAAGAGAAAGACCAGCCCTTTGTCCTACGACTGATGCAAGGCTTGGAGTAACCCACTGCCCTGCAACTGATATGAACAACCCACTGTCCTACAACTGGTGTGAACAACCTACTGTCCTACGACTGATATGAACAACCCACTATCTTACGACTGATGAAAGGGTGGGAGCAACCCACTGTCCTACGACTGATGTAAAGTTGGGAGAAACCGACTCTACTAGGACTGATATGAACAACCTACTGTCCTACGACTGATATGAACAACCCATTGTCTTACGACTGATGAAAGGGTGGGAGCAACCCATTGTCCTACGACTGGTGTGAACAACCCACTGTCCTACGACTGATAGGAGCAACCCACTGTCTTACGACTGGTGTGAGAAACCGACTGTCCTACGATGGATGTAAGGCTAAGAGCAACCCACTGTCCTATGACTAGTGAGACCAACCCACTGTCCTACCACTGATGTAAAGGTGGGAGAAACCGACTGTACTACGACTGATATGAACATCCCACTGTATTGCAACTGATGTGAACAACCCACTGTCCTACGACTGATGTGAACAACCCACTGTCCTACGACTGATGTGAACAACCCACTGTCCTACGACTGATAAAAGGCTGGGAGCAACCGACCACTGGCAAGAAAGGCTGTCGCATCCTAACACTATATATAACTATACGTTTGGGTACTGTTACAGTTGTGTGGTTTTCCCTATCAGTTTCGAACCTGCATTAACGGCCGCATGCCCAAGTCAATCACCTGTACCAACGACCACTTCAAACCCCCCTCCCCTCCAGCCTCCCCCCTCCCCCCTCCCCCCTCCCCCCTCCCCCCTCCCCCTCGCCCTGTGTTTTTCTATAATATTATAATGACGCTGTTCAAGAAGGTCCTCTGTCTAAAATTACCACATTACTCCTCGACAGTGGGTGGCCGTCTGAACAATTTCGACTGTCACTCTATAAATTGTGGGCATACGATGGTAGTGGGGCCTCTCCTTATATCACTTTTTATTCACTGCTATATCAAGTCAAATCACTTTGATTTACAAAACTATTAACATTTATCTACGTCTTCTTTCCACACAGCTCTCTGCCTTTGCTGCTTCAGACGTGAGGGGCCTAGGTCAAGTGCTACTCCGGACTGTCTGACTGCTACACGACAGACACAGTTCGTGTGTCCTCCCGTCTGACAGCTACGCAACAGACACAGCTCGTGTGTCGTCCCGTCTGACAGCTACACGACAGACACAGCCCGCGTGTCCCCCTGTCTCTCCGCCATGTCTTCTTCTAGCCCAGAGTCGATCGTCCCCATTGAGAGAATCCTCGTCACCCCGGGGAGCGTGTTCGTTCCCTCTGAGACCTTCCTCACTACGGCCACCACCAGGGTTATTGAAAGTGTACTCGACCTGGGAATAAACTTCACCATCTCAGTCCTGGGTGTGGTCACCAATATCTTGGTCATCGCCGTTTTCTGCAAACAAGGCTTCAGAGACAGCGTCAGCGTTTCCATGACGACCATCGCCGTGTGGGACTTGCTGAAATGTTTGAGCGGCGCTCTGCAGAGGCTCGCGGGCCCCATGGCTTTGTTGTACCCGCCAGAAGCTCAAAGCTGGAGAAATATCTCCCACGTAGCTTTTAACTTCTCCATAAGCTTCTCCACCTACGTGACCAGCGCTCTCGCGGCGTACGTGGCTGTAGAGAGATGTCTCTGTGTCTGCTTCCCCCTCCACGTCAAGTGGCTGCTCACCAGGAAGATCTCCGCCTTCATGTGCATCACCATTTCCGTGGTGGTGTTTGGCGGTTTTTCCGTCATGTTCGGGGTCTACGACATTCTCTATGTGTGGAGTTCTCGCTACAACGCCTCGGTGGCTATCTACAAGTACAATACATTTGCCTTGACCAACAAAGGCCCAGTTTTCCAATACTACAACCTCATCGGAATCATATGGCCTTGTCTGAGTTTTGTTGTCATTACGTTTTGCACCGGGGTCATCACACAACGCCTGAGACAAGCTTCTAGCTTCCGGAACAAAAACGTAAGTGTTCATTTTTCCGTTGGTAGTCCAGTCTTACTTTTAACAAAAATGTAAGTGTTTTGTTGGGTTGGTGTCTTTTTTTTTTGCTTTGATATTTCACAGTCTAATTTTTAAATATAAAAACCTAAGTGTTCGTTTTGCTGTAGATCATTTTCCTATGGGATTACAGTCTAACTTTAAATTAAATCTCTATTGTTCATTTTGCTAAGAGCAATATTTTTTAAAATCTTTACTCTATCTGACAGCCTTACTTTAAACGAAAACGTTCGTGTTTATATTTCGGTTGGTATTCCGCAGTCTAAATTTAAACAAAGGCCCAATTGATTCTCTCTTTGTCTTGGAATCGTTGCTTGATTCCACAGTCTTACTGTTAACAAAAAGTCGAGGACTTTTTCTTTGGTCGTTAACTTTACTTCATTCCATAGTATTACTGTTAACAAAAAAGGGAGGGCGAATTTTGCTTTAGCCGTTCGCTTGACTTTATTCCACAGTCTTACTGTACACATAAAACTATAAGGGTCCATTTCCTTTTGAAATTTCTATTTGATTCCACAATCTGACTTTAAACAAAACCAGTATGTGATTCACGCTGGCTGTTGTCATTACTATATTCCACTGTCTTATTGAGAGAAAATACCCACATGTCAATTTTGTTTCGGGTGCTATCTTTCCTTTACTCCTTGGTCTCACTGTAAAATTTGCCCTTCTCTCCACCAGTAAACGTTGCTGACACTGGCAGCCGAAATTACGACATTTTAAAATATTCATAGGATCAAGACACACACGTATTATTGTTTTCATTTTCTTTCGTTTCATCTGGTCTTGTCTCGTCTCATCTCACCTCACCTCATATCATCCCACCTCACCCCACCTCACCTCACCTTACCTCATCTCACCTCAACTCACCTCACCCACCCCACCTCACATCACCCCACATCCCCTCAGCTCATCTCATTTCATCCCATCTCACCCCCACCTCATCTCAGCTCACCCTACATCACCTCACCTCATCCTCACTCAACTCATCCCTTCTCGTATCATTTCACCTCATCCTTACACCACCTCACCTCACCTCAACCCATCTCATATCACCCCACCTCACCTCACCTCATCCTTACACCACCTCACCTCACCTCAACCCATCTCACATCACCCAACCTCACCTCACCTCATCCTTACACCACCTTACCTCACCTCAACCCATCTCATATCACCCCACCTCACCTCACCTCATCCTTACACCACCTCACCTCACCTCAACCCATCTCACATCACCCAACCTCACCTCACCTCATCCTTACACCACCTTACCTCACCTCAACCCATCTCATATCACCCCACCTCACCTCACCTCAT
>NW_004797546.1:861831-870093 GCF_000002075.1 Aplysia californica | reverse complement strand
TTTATCTCCCGGATACCGCGGCTCAGTGTTGTGCTATGTAGGCCATCGGTATAATATTACACTCATTGGGACATGCGGACTCTCAAACTTAAAAATAAAAAAAATACGTGTTCTCTCCTTTCGTAAAATGCGACTTATCCGGTTTTGTTGTTGTTGTTGTTGTTGTTGTTGTTGTTGTTGTTGTTGTTGTTGTTGTTGTTGTTGTTCCACTGCAGTGTTCACCAGTGTTCATATCTCTTGCAGTGTGGTTGTGCAGTTGAACCGATGACGTCACATATTCCGGTCATTCGACCACACCCTGTCGACGCGCTGTTCTCGAACGCTTCAATGAGGAACCTTTTTGTTTTTTCCTCCGCTTTTCATACAATTTTTTTTTCATTCAGCTTTCTCTACCTGAATGTTCTTGGGTCATTACTTTTTCCCTACTGCTTTTCATGGCTGGACATTTCCTGCTTCAAAACCACACCAACATTTTGTTATAATCGCAACTGAAACCTCAGGCTGAAGAATGATCATTTTCAGTAACGGGAAGAGATAGGCCATTATTTCCCCTTCATTTTGAGATATAATACATGTGGATAAAATTGAAAATTGAACTCATAATCTTTAATTTGTCCGACGGTAGGCAGAGTCAGAAAGTAGGTCAGGGAAAGGGTCCGGTCCAGGTGAGGAAAACCCCCTGGTAAGGAAGGAGTTAAACATGCAGTTTGTGTTTGAGATTGCTGTATTTGTTTAGTAGTTTAGTATGGGGTTTTACAGCGCTCGCAGCTGCATAAGGTTATATGAGCACGCAAAGCACAAGTTGGTTTTTTATACGTGGTTTACTACACGGCTGTGTATGGGTTATTTGATCTTAAAAGTTACAATATCAAATATTTGGTGTAGATATATAATTTCAGACTAAAACAACTTTTATTAAAAATGGTAAATTATTCAATTTTGTTCTATACTACAATTTTCCATAGAGGCCAATGGCCTTCATTAAATTCAAAATTCTGTTGGGACCAACGACAGAAAGATTGCTGTATGATGTTTGGAAATGTGGCTAAACGTTGCCTTTTGTCTTTTGTCCATAGGACGTTTTAGGTGACC
Organism: Aplysia californica; assembly: GCF_000002075.1. NCBI lineage: Eukaryota > Metazoa > Mollusca > Gastropoda > Aplysiida > Aplysiidae > Aplysia > Aplysia californica. Next base: position 869,001 of record NW_004797546.1, on the reverse strand, counting down.
GCCAGTTAAAGAAAACTTGACTTTCGTTTTCTACTTGATGTAAAGTTCGGTTTGTTAGGCAGGCTTTTAATGTTATTTAGATACCTTTCTGTTTATATCTGTAGTTATGTATAATAAAAATGTTCGCAAGATTTCGAAATTTGATACATTGAAGTCTTTTTTTTAAATTACAAGTTATGTTGTTCACATTATGGGTCTATGTTCGTGTCGGAAGAAGATAGCATCTACAATCTAGCACGCACATAGCTGAACGTGTGCATACCGAAACACGAACATAGCGAACCATGCACTAAGCGAAATTCGCACACAGCGAAGAGATTTTCAATTCTTGAATCTGTTTAGTCTTCACGTATATTCTCATCCTGTTCATTTCGCTATATGTGCGGTAGTTTTTTTGTTTAAGAAAAATAGCTTTTGCAAGGTTATACGGCGCTCACCACTGCGTTATGTGAGCGCCGATGGGTGGATTTCAACAGAAAAGTTCAAACGGGGAATCAGGCTTACTCTGTTCACCTCTCTAGCCTCAACAGCACAAAGTCTGCTTCGACTGTCAAAGCACCCCAGAAATAGCAGTTCACGAAAAATTGACCAACATACATTTTATTATTATTATTATTATTATTATTATTATTATTATTAATAATAATATTATTATTATTATTATTATTATTATTATTATTATTATTATTGTTATTATTGTTGTTGTTACTGATGTTGTTATTATTGTTATTATTATTATTAGTAGTAGTAGTATTGTTGTTGTTGTTGTTGTTGTTGTTGTTATTATTATTGTTATTATTATTATTATTATTATTATTATTATTATTATTATTATTATTATTATTATTATTATTATTATTATCATTTTATTATTATTATTATTATTATCATTTTATTATTATTATTATTATTATTATTACTCGATACAGACCCGTTTTAGGAGCGAGGATTTATATAGTGATAGGAAATCCCACGATAAAATGTTTTGTACCTGATTCATTGCCGTGGGACCTCTGGGTAGACAACATTGCTGGCATAAGCGCCATCTGGAACTCCGTCCTGGGCAGCAAGTCTGTTTGCATGAATTCTAATAGAGTCCCTGGACCCAACACGACTCATTGCGACTTACAATTATCCAAATGGGAAAAAAATTGCCCTGTAGAGAAACCCCTATCCTTTTTAAAGTCTGTCCTAGAGCTTTGTTGTGAGTCCTTGCAACAGCAAGTCTAACCAGAAACTGTTTCCGACGCATTCTGAGATGTTATGATTTGTGAGACGTGCTGACAAAATGAGTTACTTCTCACAATCCACAAAAGGAGATATTTGCCACAAATCGACACTAGGGTCAAATTTGTAGATTTTCCATTGAAGTCATATTTCGAAAGAATAACACGCCTTATATTATTTCATACGTATACATTTTAAAACTTCACCTAGAAGCGTGAAGTATTTATTTCCTTAGGGCTCAAATCCGAGAAGTAACTCATTTTGTCAGCACGCTTCACATTTGGTGCAGCAGCGGATTCTTATCTTTGTCTGGAATTTCTGCACTGACTATTTTGTCTGTGCCACTTGGTGTATTCGGCTTGTTATCTTTGTCCATAATTAGAAAAAAATAGTGCTTTCGGCAATCTCCTCACTTTTGTGGAACCACATGGTAGCTGTGTGTGCTCTCATCCCTCCTAGTGCTTCCTTCTTTAAAATGTCATCCATCAGGGCATTGAGCTTGAATTTGAAGACTCTGAAGAAAATATGAGGTCGATCACCTGGCTGCTCCCCTTCATTCAAAGCAGCTGTGATCTCAAGCCATTTGGGATTACATGTGAATGTAATAACGATGTCTGGCTTTCCAAGTTGTCTCACTATCGCCATGGCGTCTTGGAAGGATTCCGAATAAAATCTTGGGGAACCGTACACTGTTGCTGGTAATGTATTATCTTCACACCAACATTCACAGGGTCATCAGCAGAAGCAGGATCTATCAACCCTTGGTATTTTTCAGCACGAATTTTGTTTTGTTTTATTTCTCCCAGTCTAAGCGGCTTCCCTCGATCAGCGCCCATTGGTCCTCGGCATATTGTTGCGTTAGCCTCATCATTTTGAATATGATATTAAAATCATACTTGGAGACGGAAGGCATAAAAATCAGCGGCGGTAAGGGTTGTGTTGTCTGACGTTTTTAGTCCTAGATGCTAGCCATCACATCCAGTGGGGAACATGGGCACATAGTGAAGGGGATCGTGAGAACGATGGCACGTACTGATTCTTCGTAATTCCTGGCCATCTCCTGATCTGCATCTCGGATGCGCAACAGATTTTACCATTAGACACATTTAACCGAATGTCTAGACTACGGAGAGACCCGAAGGAAATATTTTAAAGACAAAAAAATTGTAAGATCTGTTTTCCATCGCTGTTCCGAACGGATATTTTTATATTAAGAAGGCCATTGGCCTTTATGGGAAATTATAAAATGGATTGTTTGAAATGTTAAAGTGTTGTTTAGAAAGTAGTTTAAAATTTAACACCTATTTACACTCAATTTTTAGCATTCTAACTATCTTAACTAGAAATGTTGACCATAATCAGGCCGAGCAGTGAGCTGTTGAGAAAAAAAAATTGTTTCTCAAGCTCATATGACCTTATATAGTTGCGGGCGCCGTAAAACCCCGTACTAAACTAAAACTGGTATACATCGTAGTGCGCTCGTATGATGTCCAAATGGCCGGAGTGGTCTGCGGGTGGAGTGCTGCAGCCTCACCACATGAAGGTAAACTGTATGTTCTGGTCTGTCCGTTTCTAGGGGTGAGGGGACTTGCTGGCATGCAACACAATTTCAATTTTTTTTTCTTCTGCACACACTTCAATTGCGGACTTGGGAGATTTTACGTATGAATTGACATTCTGAGGGCAAGCTGGACGTTCATTCAAAAGGTCTGGCCGTAAAATGTGTGACTGTCTCAGCCTCTCCTGTAGTTCTGTGGCAGAATCATGAAAAAAAATATGAGCAAACTTTGGTTCAGTTTCAGCAGTGAGAAGAAGATTTCCTAATCGGTGGTACAGCTTGTCCTGGATTTTGAACAGCTTGTTCACTGCACCCAATTGAAGCAAGGACGAGAGCTGTCGCTCTGTGTTCCATCGTAACACTTTATTAGTTTCTGAAGGAGTGTGAGTGGTACAGCTACACTAAATTTGCCATTTTGACAGCAGAATGTGTTTCTCTCTTCTCTCCATCTTATGGCATTGCAAGGTTCACAGACAAAACTGAATTCACCGCAGTCATGTGTCCGTAATCTCCGACCAACTTCAGTTTCAACAGAGGATTGTGCCCATCATGACAGGTTGCTACTGCTTCTACTGATTATTGACTGCTGCTCCGTTTGATTTTTTGTCTCGACCCCTTCTCTCCGAGTCCCACGAATGTGCTTTGAAGAAAAAAATCGAAAAGCAACGTTTTACCAAATTAAATGGCAAAATCAGTTGCCATGATCAAACTGTTCAGTTCTACTTTGTTAATTGCCGTGGATTGAGTGAGGGCTTCAAACTTGAAGTAGTATAATGACGGGAAGTTGGCTATGAAAAGGGCATGTATAATGACTGATAGAATGACGGGGATAATGACGACAATCAGTTAAGTGGATCACGGCATTTCCAGGCGCCCTCGTGAAATTGTCTCCCCTTGAAATGACCTATGTTTTCATATCCTCAACAAATCACGTCATCAAAAAAGTCCAATGCAAGCTTGATCAATAGATTTGCCTTCCTTTTTTTATTTCCAGATACTGCTGTTTCAGTTTTGCATTGAGTAATTTCATAATGATTATTCCTTTAAGCTATTTCGTGGAGTTCTTATTCAAAATGTGGTAACGGGCAGTGTCACAGAGGTGATATTGTTCAGTGCCAACAAATTATATGTAAAATTGTCGTCATTATCGCAAAGTATCAGTTGAAGAACATTATCACCATAGCGCCAGGAATTACTCTTGACGTTTTGTAGATTCTCTGTTTAGTTTTAGTTTTAGTAAGTGCTTTTTACCACTTGCAACACAATTAGGTCACACAAGTGCGGACGATTAGAAGAGTTACAAGAGAGTAACAGGCACACAAAAACAAGGAGGGGAGGTAAGGATGAGAGATGTTTGATTGAAAAGAAGGAGAAAACCACATCAGAGCACCCGCCAGCCACCCGCTAGATTCTCGAAAGGAAAAAAAGAGATGATGTTGGAGGTCGATATTTGAGTTACTATAAAGGACAAAGAAACAAGGAAGAGGAATTCGATTTGAGTTTTGGTCTTGTATTTCATGGGTAAGAGTTAGTGAGTTCAGAGCCGTTGTAAACAGATTGTGAAACTTTTGGCAACTTTTGTTCCGTCCGGTATACCTTCGACTTAGACACTTTCGGAAATCCCCGTAGAGTGGATATAATACTGCTTTACCTCACGTCACCTTGTTCAAGGAAAGGGAAAGGGAAACATTTATAGTGGGTACCGGCATGTTATTATGGTGGGGCATGATGTTCCGAGAGTTAGACTGAACTGACAACATGTCTTTGGGCAGTCTCTAGAAAACTGAGTCTCTAAAAACCTCTTTCTCTTTTTCGTGAAAGGAATCCATGGGTACTTATTAGTTCCGTTTGATAAAGAGCAGTTTTTTTCGCAGCAAAAATTTCTGCAAGATAAACCAAAGAGGTTTCCGTTCTACCTCAGACGAGGCAGTCAAGAATCTTGTGAGGTGATTTTGCTGACGGCTCAAGAATTGGTTGCGAAGAGTTATACTTCCCTACCCAGAATCAAATACTGTAATACAGTATCAAATGCTGTTTCGAACACCGTAAAATACTTACAAAGAAAAAAATAACAAGAACAAAAAACTATCCAGTATTCTTTACAGCAGATGCTAAAACAGCACCTGGACATGGATGGCTGGTGCCTCTGTAAATAAATCATTGATGGTCAAGAGCAGATATGAAAGAAAGAGTGACCAGAGCTTATGAGTAGCAGCTAGAGGGACATATGAAAGTGCACGGAGAGAGGACTGTCTGCCAGCACTCACCACGAGAAAGTTTTCGAATGAATTTAAAAAAAAACACTGACTGTTTTTAAAATGGAAACTAGCCCCACACCGAAAAGCCTGTTTGTTCCTTCTGAGACCTACGTGAGCACAGAGACGGTAAACCTTATCGAGATTATTCTTGACCTCTTCATCAACTTTGTCATCTCTGTCGTGGGCGTGGTCACCAACATCCTCGTCATCGCCGTCTTCATCAAGCAAGGCTTCAGAGACAGCGTCAGCGTTTCCATGACGACCATCGCGGCCTGGGACTTGCTGAAATGTTGGAGCGGCGCCCTGCAGAGGCTCGTGGGTCCCATGGAGCTGCTGTACCCGCGAGAAGCTCAAAGCTGGAGGAACATCTCGCACATAGTGCTGGGACACACCATCATTTTCTCCACCGTGGTGACCAGCGCCCTCGCGGCGTACGTGGCTGTAGAGAGATGTCTCTGCGTCTGTTTCCCCCTCCACGTCAAGTGGCTGCTCACCAGGAAGATCTCCGCCTTCATGTGCATCACCATTTCCGTGGTGGTCTTCGGCAGTTTTTGCGTCATGTACGGAGCCTATGATTTGGTCTGGGTCTGGAACGCTCGATTTAACGGCACTGTTGCTATTTATAGGTACAGCTCATTTGCATTGGCCAGTGAAGGAGATCTGTTTCCGTACTACAATATGATCGGGATAGTGTGGCCCTTCCTCAGTTTTGGCGTGATCACATTCTGTACCTGCGTCATCTCACACCGCTTGTACCAGGCCTCCAGATTCCGCAACAAGCAAAAGGTAAGTATCTCGTCCAACACCTGATCAACTGCTGTTTTTTCCTTATTTTTTTTTGGCAAGTGTTTTACGGGGCTCACAACTGCATAAGGTCATATGGGGGCGTTGGACACATTAAACATTTTCAGTAAGTAGGAAATTTTGAATTTTACCCGGGTAACGGCCGAAGCCTACTCTTGTCAATTTTAAACCACCAAGCGATCTTTAATTTGCACTACTTGTATACGAGAACCTCCGAGAGTTTTCGCCTTTGTCCAAGAAGGTTAGGTGCACATCTCTCCTACCATAAGATCAGGGGTGTTGCTGAAAGACAGCAGTAAGAAGGAGCCAAGGAGTAGCAGTAAAAAGGCTGCAGAAAGAGTCAGGAGCCCAGAGGAGGGGACCAAGGAGGTGATGGGGTGTGGGCAGAACGTGGTGACGTAAGCAGGCAAAAGACGATTGCTAGAGAACAGGAAAGGAGGGAAAAGGAACCAATTTTAGAGAAGAAAATGGTTCCGACGCTACCCGAATTTGAACCCGGAACCTTTGAATGAGAGGCGAACACCTTAACCTTAAGGCCACGAGAGCCCCCCCCCACCCGCCCCCCCCCCCCCCCCCCCTCAACTGCTCAAAGCTCACAAAGCAACATATTGTTTTATCTCCAGAAGAGAAAAAAAAACTTGTACCGACATTCTGTATCTTTTCCTGCTTTTTTTTCAGCTTGCAAAATTTGAGTTTTAACCCTAAATTTCCCGAAAATACACAACTGATGGCATAGTAGGCCTACTTAGTAGGAAATTAAAAAATAAAAATTCAAATGTTGGGCTCAGTGTAGCAAAACAGCTGTCAGATGAGCTCTTTTTGTCCCACTTAATAAATCCTCTCACTGTGGCGTTGGTAGCGTGGTGGTTCAGCTAATGGGCTTTCAGCTGAAAGATTGAGGGGTCTAATCCACGTTGGGTCTTACGTTAAGTCTTTTTTTTAAAAATCTTTTGCCACAAAAAAACTCCAACAGTAGCTTATCTTGTAAGTCAATGACTGAGAAACATACAACGGTATCTTGTATGTTAGCGTCTGAATACACATACAACGGTATTTTGTATGTTAGCGTCTGAATACACATACAACGGTATTTTGTATGTTAGCGTCTGAATACACATACAACGGTATTTTGTATGTTAGCGTCTGAATACACATACAACGGTATTTTGTATGTTAGCGTCTGAATAAACATACAACGGTATCTTGCACGGTATGCTTCCCAATGAGCTGAGAAGGTCTAGCAGTTATGACTTCTTCTTCCTCTTTTTTCTCTTCTTCTTCTTCTTCTTCTTCTTCTTCTTCTTCTTCTTCTTCTTCTTCTTC
>NW_004797546.1:850962-860159 GCF_000002075.1 Aplysia californica | reverse complement strand
ATATATGTGTGTGTGTGTGTGTGTGTGTGTGTGTGTGAGACGTGCTGACAAAATGAGTTACTTCTCACAATCCACAAAAGGAGATATTGGCCCCAAATCGACACTAGGGTCAAATGTGTAGATTTTCCATTGAAGTCATATTTCGAAAGAATAACACGCCTTATATTATTTCATACGTATTAATTTTAAAACTTCACCTAGAAGCGTGAAGTATTTATTTCCTTAGGGCTCAAATCCGAGAAGAAACTCATTTTGTCAGCACGCTTCACATATATATATATATATATATATGTGTAATACCACACCACACTCACCTCAAACTTTGTATGTGGGTGGTTGGCCGGTGCTCTGGTGTGGTTTGCTTCTTCTTTCCTATCAAATATCTATCGTCCTTATCTCCCCTCTTTCTGTTTTATGTTTGTTACTCTCTTGTAACACCTCTAATCTTCTGGCGCTCATATTATGACCTTAATATTATGCAGTTGCGAGCGCCGTAAAACCTCTACTAAAACAAAACCAAAACTTTGTATATATGTAATACCACACCACACTCACTTCACACTTTGTATATCTGTTATGCCACACCACACTGATCTCATATTTTTGCATCTGTCATAACCAACTTGACGTGAAACCCGAGAAAAAAGAAATAACAACATTCTCGGGAACGCGGGTGGTTGGCAGGTGTTCTGGTGTTATTTGCTTCTTCTTTCCTATCAAACATCGATCGTCCTTATCTCTCCTCCTTTTTTTTGTATGTTACTCTCTTGTAACACCTCTAATTTCGCACTTATATGACCTTATTGTGTTCCAGAAGACGTAAAACTCTTACTACAAGTTTTAAAAATCCCTGTATCTGTAATACCCCACCACACTCACCTCAAACTTCGCATCTGTAGTACCCTACCACACTGGCGTCAAGCATTATGACCAACATGTGTTGCAAGAACCGTAAAACTCATACTAAAACTAAAAATTTCCCAGGAGCGCGATGAGAAGAGAGGGCAACTTTCTCCGCGGGACAGACAGGTGGTCAAGATGCTGCTGGTCATCGTGGCCATCTACATCGTCAGTTTGTTCCCCCGGATCGCCGTCTACGTTGTAAGGATTTTCATCGACGACTTCTATTTCCTTGGAAAGTATCACAATATGTTTAAGGTAAGACCTCGTCCTATCAACTGGTGATAACTGCTTAACTCAAGATTTTTATCACTACTTGCAATGCTTTATCAAAATTCTTATTACCACTTGTAATACTATCTCATTTCGTGTCAGATCTGCGACAGACATCGGTGATTCTGGTTCTCCATTCATTCCTCCTCTCGGAGGCTCTAAAAATATTTTTAACAATATTTAAAAAAACAAAAAACAAAGAGACACAATTTGATCGGGATCTTTCCCCGTCACCTATTCTGTTTAGACTCTCCAAGTAAGTTGCTCTAGGTCTACCCCTGCCTCGTTCGCCTTCTATTTTGCCAGTGAGAGCCGGATGTTTAAGTGCTGTATGGACCTTGAGTCTATTTAAGTGTCCCACAGACATCCCTTGGTCATGTTTCTTTATGATTTTTTTTTTGTCAGCGAGCGGCCCACATGGGCTTCTTTAAGTACGTGCACTACAAAATTTGATTTCTTTTTCCTACCAAGAAATTCTCAGCACTCTCCTATTTTGTGTGTGGCTGTGTTATGTCTCCATCTACACAATTAATTTAGATCATCTAGGGGACAAGCTTCCAATCCTAAAAACGCCGACTGAATAATGCACAGCAACACAGACATAGCTGTATCTTTCTAAGACTAGCTGGGTACCCGTTCGATGAACGGACTGAAAAGAACCGAACGTCAAGTCATTCTGGAAGTAGTCCGTACCGCTTGCGAACGGAAGCCTCACTTGTTTGGAATGTCGTCTTAGAAGACAGACTTTACCAGGATTCGATCTCAACGAAGCTAAAGAGAAACTGAAATTTAAACTACAGTGACTTCGGACTCCTTAATATAATTGTGCTGCCTTAAAATTATTCTGAACCATCGTTAGAATATTTATTTTTTTTCAAATTCGAAAGTTAAGTGGTTCGGGCGTTTTAGGCGACCAAAGAGACAAACTTTCACAAATATACTATATATATACTCATTTCTAAAAGAAACTTGACATAAAGAATAGTGTTAAGTAACAAATAAACCGTTGCTGACACAGGGACAACATTTTATATGTAAAAAGAAAAAGCATTTCTGAATCTGAAAACCTGTATTTTAATGCACATAATAATACACACCTCGTGCTTCAAGCTCCACCTGAAGTGATAGGGTCTAAATTTAAAAAATCAGAAATTGTGCATTTTTCCAACAAAAAATTTTACATTAACATATAAAACTTAAATTATGGTTTTCGAAAAGTCTTATAGCAAAGTACACTGGTACTGGTCAAATCAAAAGCATTTCAGGTAATGTCTGAAAGTTTGGCAGGATTAATTATCTTGTGTGACCATCACCTGCAGCAACGACGGCGCGGCATCTGCGCCTCATAGAGTTGACGATGTTGGAAATTTGATGTTGTGGGATAGCGTTCCAAGCGTTGGTTAGGCTTTGAATCAACTGAGCGTTGTTCTGAGGAGCGGGATACATCTCTTGGATTTGACGCCCGAGAATATCCCGCACATGTTCAATCGGGTTCTTGTCGGGTGATACTGCTGGCCAGGGATGGATGAAACCGAATTGTTGCTGTGCGAGGGAAGCTTGTGTCACCCTTGCACGATGGGCTGGAACGTTGTCCTGTTGTAAGGTGTAGCCTGGATGGTTCTGCATAAACGGTGCCACATGTCGTTGCAAGATGATGGCTACGTAGTTGGCGCCATTCTATGCTGTCGGAGCATGCACCAGTGCCGTCCTCTGGTCTGTTGTGATTCCGCCTCAGACCATCACCTCCCCATACCCCAGGTTAGGGATTTCATGTACACACTGGTCAGCAAACCTTTCATTTTGACGGCGATATACACGCATTCGACCATCGTGGCGACCTAGAACAAATCTAAACTCTTTGCCTAACGTCTTTGAAGAAGCCTAACTTCTTAATTTCTATCGCAGACTTTACAGTCCTGTTATCTTCAAATGAAATGTACCCATAACAGCATGCGCACGATGGAATGTGCCATCATTTGTGTTTCTATTTTACAAACAACACAGCTGATGGAAATCTGTTGTAAATTCTTTGCCATGTCGACAGGCCGAAGGGCTAGAACTCAGATGGCCGCTTGATCGGAAAAGTAAAGTAAAGTAAAGTAAAGTAAAGTAAAGTAGAGTAAAGTAAAGTAAAGTAAAGTAAAGTAAAGTAAAGTAAAGTAAAGTAAAGTAAAGTACAGTAAAGTAGAGTAAATTGTTTCTATTTATTTATTGGTGCTTTGGTGGTTTGAATGTTCCCGTCTGTCATCTGCTGATGATTGGGAATACTAAATAGTTGTGTTTGCCTCGACCCCAAAGAGTTAAAGTGGGTGGTTGGATTTGTGCTCTGATCTGGTCTGCTCCTTCTTTCCTATCAAACATTTATTCCATCGTCCTAATCCCCCCTCCGTCTTTCATATCAAACATCTGTCGTCTTTTTCTCTCCTCCTTCTTTCCTTTCAAACAGCTACCGTCCTTATTTCTCCTCCTTCTTTCCTATCAAACATCTATCTTCCTTATCTCTCCTTCTTCTTTTTGTGTGAGCTTGCCTCTCTCTTGTAACACCTCGAAACTTCGGTACTTACATGACCTAATTGTGTCGCCAGTGCTGCAAAACGCTAATAAAACAAAGAGTAAAAAAGAGAAGGTAACGCTGCCACACGGAGCGGAAGCGTGCTGACAGTTAAAGTAGTTACCTTTTCTCACAGTTTGCACCTAAATTATGCATCTTTGAGCTTCTTTTTTCAACATTTAGAATTGGAATTTCAACAAAGTGTTTCTCGGGCCGTGCAACCAATACCACAGATTAAGAAACTAAAATAAAATAATTTAAAAATGAATGATTAAACAAATAAATATATAAATATAAACAAAGAAACAAGCAAAGAAACAAAGAAACAAAGAAATAAATCTTTTAAAAATAAATGAATAGATAATTTAAAAAATAAAATAAATTTTTTAAAAATAATTACATTAATTAATTAATTAATCACTCAAGAAAGAAAGAAAAAAAGAAATCAATAAACGGAGTGCACAACATCTGAATAGCTGGTCTCTGATTTGCCGAGCAAATAAAAATTAAAGTCTAAAATTTTCTCTTCCTCAGATCGTCTCCTATTCTGTGTTCGTCCTTGACCTCACCAACAGCGCCATCAACCTGTTCGTGTTTCTGGCCATGAGCTCCTCCTTCCGGGAAACGTTCTACCAGATGACCACAGCCAGCCACCCGCCAGCCACCCACCCGCCCATCAGCGGGTCAGACAATGCGGGAAGAAATCAAGAAATGACCTGACCCTATCAAATAAACTCTGAGGTCGAACATTCCGGGGCTGAAACTTTACGATAAAAAAGACCCCAACAAACGAATATTTTAAAAAGAGGGAAAATGAGGGCCCAAAATTGTTTACTGATTTTAACACATTTATTCGTCGAGTACATAAAATGGAGAATACGGTGAATATAAGCAGATTAGAAGAGGAGGAAGAGTGAGGCAAGGATTTGTTATGTCAGCTGACCTCTTTAATCCCTAGAAACTTAAAAAATGTCCAAATCTCAAAGTAAAGGGAGAAAATATTAATAACATTAAAGTATGTCCATGGCACAGTTTTAATAGCAGACTCAGAAAAGGACCTTCGATCGCTTCTAGATACTGTTGTAACAGAAAGTGAGGGGAAAGGATTATTGTTGAATGTAAAGAAAACAGAATGCACGGTTATATAAAAAAAGCAGCAAATCCTAGTTGTAATCTCATTAGCAACGGTGGAAAGATCAAATAAGTCCAACAGTTTAAATATCTAGGATATATGATAACATCTGATGCCAAATCTTCCACAGATATAAAAAGGAGAACCACAATGGCTAAGGCTAGTTTCAATAAAATGAGCCCGATCCTGAAAAATAGAAACGTCTCAATGGCTACCAAAATGAAAGTTTTGAAATGCTATGTATGGTCCATCCTTCTGATTGGTAGTTAATGCTGGATAATCACTAAAGACAGTGAAAATAAAATAAAAGCAACAGAAATGTGGTTTCTTAAGAGACTGCTAAGAGTATCGTGGAAGGAAAAGAAATCAAATGAGGTAGTGCTTGATTAAGCCCACGTGGGACGCCCACTGTTAAAAACAATCAGGAAATGACAAATGCAGTTTTTGGGGGACACCTGAATTGACATAATAAGGGTCTTGAATATCTAGCTCTCTCTGGCAAAATTGAAAGAAAACAAAGAGGGGTAGGCCCAGAGCAACTTATTTACGGCACCTAAACAATAAATGGGTAACAGGGAAAGATCAGGAAAACGTAGCTTTTTTAAGAGCATCCGAGCAAAGGAATGAATGGAGAACCATGAACGCTGATGTCTGTCGCAGATCTGGCGCTAGATGTTGACATTAAATGTAGCTCTCAAAATGAAATTATTAAGAAAAAAATTAGCTTTCTGTCAAAATTAATTTTCAAGGCATACTACTTTTTGGGATTTTGAAGATTTTCAACATTAACAAGGCGTTTTCTTGTAGAGAGTCAATAGTAAAACTACAGCTTTTTGTCCTTGTGGGCAGTAACTATGGTCCTTCTAGCTGAATAGATTCGCTTGAGTGTGATGTGCGAGAAAACATAATGACAAGTTTCTTTTCTCGAGAAAACATAATGACAAGTTTCTTTTCTCAAGCAGATCAATTTAAATCAGTCGCAGAAACTTTACGCCCGAGCTGACCGACTCAGTGGATCAAGGGGCCAAGCTGAGATTCTTTTTTTTTTGGTAAGTGTTTTACGGCGCTCGCAACTGCATAGGGTCATATGAGCGCACAGGACACATTAAAGTTGGTCGGAAAGTTTGAATTTTGCCCAGGTGGCGGCTGATGCCTACTCTTTTCGATTTTGGACCACCATGGTATATTTAAGGTGCGCAACGTCTACACGAGACCTCGGGGATTTTTCGCGTTTGTCCGAGAAAGCGAAGTGTAGATATCTCCTACCATAAGATCAGAGGTGTGGAAAGGTGAAATAATAATTACAAAGTGAGTTATAACAATTGTGCATTGGCTCTTTCGTCAGAGCTGGTTGTTTGCCAACTTTTCTTTGTTAACTTTCTAAGAATATTAATTTACTTTTTTGTCAGAGCTGAATGTTTGCTAATTTTTCTTAATTAGCTTGGTAAAAATGTTCGCTGATTTTGTCAGAACTGGATGTTTGGCAATTTTTCTTGGTTAATTCTGTAAGAAAATCGTTAGTGTCATGAGAAAGGTTTTGTGCTGATGAGAATCTCTGCTCGGACTACCGAGCTTTTTCTCGCGGGCCAGACAAAACTGTGGATACTGTTAGCCGGTCGGACATGTTTTAGGGCAAGTGTTTTACGGCACTCTCAACTGCATATTAGTTTATGTGAGCGCTCGGGACAAAACAAACATTTTCAGTTGGTAAGAAGTTTTGAATGTTGCCTGGGTGGAGGCCGAAGCCTACTCTTATCAATTTTTGGACCACCAAGTGATCCCCAATGTGCACACAGGACCTCCCAAAATTTTTCGCCCATGTCCAAGAAGGCTAGGTGTAGACCTTATCTACCATAAGATAAGGGGTATGGCTGAAAGACAGCAGTAAGAAGGAGCCAAGGAGTAGCAGTAGAAAGGGTGCAGAAAACGTCTTAGTGGGAGGGGTCTAACGGCAGAATGTGTTAATGGTGTCTCCATGAAAGGAGACGATGGCTTGAGGGATTCTAACAATGTTAGCGTTTGGTTTGTGTCAGTCAGAGATTTGAGGTATGCCGGGCACTTTTAAGCACTCACAGACTGTTCCAGTCTTGGTTATCCAGTAGTTGTGTCCCTTAACCTCACAGACTGTCTATCTTAGTCTTGATTATCCAGCATTCGCGTCCCTTAACTCCACAGACTGTCTATCCTAGCCTTGTTTATCCAGTAGTTGTATCCCATAACTTTACAGACTGTCTCTCCTAGCTGTCATCGTGGTTTTTCGCGGACGCAAATTTTGCAGCTCTCCGCAAACTACCGCAATTTTTTACAAAAAACGTAGTTTTCAGAAATATTTTCTTTCATTTGATCCGTTCTCGAACTCAAATTTCACATCAGGCCCTTGGAAATCTGTCAGAATTGTTTCCCTTCTTTCTGAACTTCATATGCAGTCTAGATCTCTGTTCTAATCACAGAATTAATAGAGTTCTGTGATTCTAATCATATTTGGGCTACTATTTTTTACCGCTGACACGTGTACACTGTTGCAGCGTTAACCGTGCAACCGCAGCGCCTTGTCTTTCATAATTTTCTTTCTGACGTGATCGCAGAAGTGCAACTGCAATAACAATGGAAACATTTCTGAAAACAAATCTGGTCGACATGTAACAGCACTCCAACGGCATACCGAGTTTACTAGATGGACGCACGTAAGTGGGGGCAAGCTGTTTTATTCCCCTTGCAACATTTGACTCCAGGATGGTGAGTCTTTTCTAGAGGTGTCAACGCATTTCCATGAGGGGCTGGATCAGAATTTGAGGATGGGCCTTCAGGATAAATATTGTCAAGTATTTTCTGCAGTCAACCTGAAGCTTGAGAAGTACATGTCCTTGGAGGGCCAGCCAGGAATCAAGCTAATCAAGGATTTACCCTTTTTTGATCCTACCAGATTGATTTTTTTGACAATATTGATACTCTTGATTTGCCTGGCCTGAAAGAAGTGCCAGCTACACAAACCATGAGAGAGAATCTCTTGGTCCAAAAGCTGTGAAGACATCAGGAGTTATTCCACTTGATCTTACTGTCTTTTGGAACAGTGTTAGTGAAGGTGTTTCTCATTTAGCCAAAGTAGTTAAAAAGTTTATACATTTGACTTGTTTGAATTCTGTTGATGCAGAGAGGAGTTTCTCCATTTACAATCTTGTTTTTTCTGAGAGGAGACGACACCTCAATGAAGAAAAGTTGAAGGAATTAGTGTGTCTATATTACAATAACTTCATAGCTTGTGAATCTTGGATGTAACGCTGATTGTATTTTCAATTCCAGATTTATTTTTCAAATGCATGACTTGCCTTGCCTTGCCTTGCCTAGGTGTCATCCCAGACTTTCCTCGTTAATCCGATCCGTACGCTTTGCATTGCAGTTTGTCAAAAAGATTTTTTGAGACTAAAAGTTTCAAAAAGACCTTCGTACGGTACTAGAAGCATTCTAAAATGTGAAAATGACCCCCAACGCGTACGGGTAGGGTTAACCTCCAGGCCATGAGAGCCCCCATCCACCTGTCTAAAACAAGCGCCATTTTCCTCGACAATGGGCGGCCGTCTTGAAGGATGCTGACTAATCCGACCAGTGTTGCCATCCAGATTTTTAAGAAACTACTAGATTTTTTAAACAAAATTCCACCAAATGGGACGAAAAAAAACTTTTTCTTTTTTATCTGCTTTATATTACATAATATTTATTCTTCCCTGCCTCTTTTGCTGTAATAGCTGCTTCTTTATTTCGGCTGTGTCAAACATATTCAATGGTGAATTCCGCTCCATTTGGCCACAGCCAAACGATAGACTTAAAAGCCAAAAGGCAATAATAATGCAATCTCTTGATTCTTGACATAGATTTACACTATTTATGTTTATAAAGGAGATAACTCTTCGCAATAGCTAGTGTTGTTGTTGTTGTTTTTTTGTTGTGTGTTTTTTGTGTGTTTTTTGGGGGGGGTTCGGTTTATAACTTTTAACAAAAGATTGACACATTTATCTAATCGATTTTGTACTATTGTTGTAAGAAAAACAAACCAAATCAACAACAAAAACTACTAAATGTGCCCCCAAAAAACCCAACTAAAACACTAAATAGACCCCCAAAAACACTAAATTTAGTGGTAATAAACTAAGAATGGCAGCCCTGTACCCGACTGTGGAGATCACGATGACGTCCCTTACTTTGTGGTCTAGGACAAGGGAGGTAATCGGTATGAACGCCTTGTACCAGGAGTTATTTTTGGATTATTTCCCCTGGACTACAACGCTTGTCCTAATGACAGGCAATTGAAACTAACTGAGAGGGGGGAGAGGCTGTATTTTTTTT
>NW_004797546.1:847766-850054 GCF_000002075.1 Aplysia californica | reverse complement strand
CTTCCCTCTCTCTCTCTCTCTCTCTCTCTCTGTCTCTCTCCCTCTTTTTCCCCCTCCCCTCCTCTCTTTCTCTCCCTCTCTTTCTCTCTCCCCTCACCCCTTCTCTCTCTCGTTCTCTCTCTCCACCACCTTGTGTTGCAATTAGTGCTGTAATACTCTTACGGAAACTTAATCTGACGAACGCCTGAATCCATCGCGTCGGGACACATTTCTAAGACAGCGAACGTGAAATGAAAGGTGACAATACATTCATCATCATCGTCATTGCTTTTCTCGCCCTGGATCAGGATAAAGGCCACGAACAAACACTCTCCGCCTTTCCCTATCCTGGGCTAGTCGCTTGTTGTCACCCACGTCTTCCCACTTTCCTGTACATCCATTTCCGTGACTCTTCTCTCTTTTCCAATCTAACACTTTTCTTGTTGTGCAGATGCTTGACTTCCTGAGAGTATGTTCGATCCATCGCCAAAGTCTTAATATGATAACATAGTAGGTATGAAATAAAAACAATATGTGAGGCAGCGTGGTGAAATCAGGCTCTCGTCAAAATAATCTAAGTGAAGATATTTGCATTTTTCCGCAGGTTTGTGAATTTTATCAAATTTTTGTTTTGTGGCTCACCACCTTTCATGTCCTTTAAAGAACTCATTCATGTGTGGAATTGTATGGAAAAACGTTGATTAAAGGCACAAAAATTGTAAATTTTCAGTTACCTTGGACTCTTAAGCTAAGGAAATAACTAATCTTTGGTGGCCTCTTTCTCACTAATTTTACCTCTGAAAACAGGTGACCCCCACCCCCTTCTTTTGCAAAATTTTTAAAATCCAAATAAAGACAAGTGAACAAACTTTAAGATGATACCAATAACTCCTCATGCCCAAAAATTGACGAGAGCCTGATTCCACCACGATGCCTCACATATGTGGGTGTATATCTACTGTGAAGTAGAAACATATATTATTAGCAGACAGACAAGTACGGGAAGGAAGAAGAAAAACAATTGACATAATTTTATAAATTGTCTCATAAACGCGTCACAAAGACGACTAAGAAGAAAAATAAATTCATGGAAGTTATTTCGACAAAATTCAAAATTTCCTGGTAAACCTAAAATGTTTAATGTTTCCTTCGCATTCATATGACCTGATGCAGTTGCGAGCGCTGAAAGAACTCTAACAAAAATAAAACAAATAAAAACGAACAAACAAAACATAAAAACCCTAGTATAATATGTACTAAAAATTTGTAAAATTGAAGACCAAAGACAGTTATTAAAAAACATGATCTGTCATTGGTTGGCTTTAGATTTACATATAAAATAAAAAGTATTACATCCAACAGTTACAGTTTTTTAAAAACCAACATAAGAAATAAAATCACCTAAGAGACTTTGATGATAAAAACCTGTAAAGCTATTTCCAGTAATTCAGATCACAACTAGACTTAGTAAGAAAGAGTCTAATAAGTAAATCTACAAATGGCTAGTAACTTTGAAGACAAAGATTGTGAAAAAAAAAATCCTATGGACCGTGCACAAATTTAAATGACTTCAGTTTAAATTTGACCTGCCATGTTTCCCAGTACCCCCACCCCAGTTGGTGTCAACCAAAATGTACAGCTATATGTGAGTCAGCGTGGTGAAATCAGGCGCTCGTCAAAAAAATCAAAGTGAAGAAACAGGTATTTTTCCCCCAGGTTTGTGAATTTTCATCTTATTTTGTTTTGGGTTTTTTTTTTGTTCAACGCCTTCCATGCCTGTTTAAGAACACATTTCTGTGTAGATTTTACTGAAAAACGTTGATAAGACGCACAACAAATGTAAATTTTCAGTTTCCACGGACTCTCAAGCTAAGGAAAAAAAATCATCTTTGGTGGCATTTTTCTCACTAATTTTACCTCTGAAACCAGGTGACCCCCACCTCCTTCTTTCGTAAATATCTCGACTTCTATTCAAGACAAATGGATATTGTTTTCATCCAAAGCAAGACAAATGAACAGACTTTAAGATGATACCAATAACTTTACATGCCTAAAAATTGACGAGAGCCTGATTCCACCACGTACTGACACATATATACATAGAACCTGTACAGGATGAATTTCATATAATTTACTCCTTTGATTTTTATTTCAAAATTTTAAAAATAAAAACTAGTGTTTATCAAAGAATACAAAAAAGAAATACCCGAACTGTCCAATAATAATGTCCCATTTAAGGGTGTTAATTTTAGCCCAAGAAAATGTGGTCTATAAAATGTGTTCTTCCTTTCTTGTATTTTCTCTCCCCC
>NW_004797546.1:834962-846133 GCF_000002075.1 Aplysia californica | reverse complement strand
TCTCTCTCTAGTACATCTTGAGTAAATACAATCCCACAAAGCTTACCCAGACACCCTCGCACACATTGATGAATTCACACAGTCAGAAATTCTTACAGAACAGAACAGCATGAATAAACGATACTGAGAGAACATAATAGATACTGAGAGAACATAATAATGTATGTATTCGGAATGTCGAAAATTACAGATTGAAGCTGGACTGAAACAAATGAGTTGTAAGTGCTGATTTAAATTTGGATAAAGTGGTGGACTCCCGTAGATGAGCTGCTACAGCGTTCCACAAGGAGGGGGCGTGGTGTGAAAAAGCTCTCCCTCCGATTGAGTCTCTGACTTTTGCTTCGGACAGGTCTTAAAAGTCTTTTCGTCGCCGATCTTAAAGGCCGAGATGGTATATATTCGATGACTATGTCACAAAGATATGAGGGGGCAATGTTGTTGACGCACTTAAAATAAACTTTTGGGACATATTATAGACTTATTGGTATCATCTTCAAGGTTGTTCGTGTTTCTTGCTCTCACGGAAAAATGTCCATTTTTAAAATTGGAAGTCGAGATATTTGCAAGAGAAAGAGGCATTATGGTCACCTGGTTTCTGAAGTAAAACTCGCGAGAAACAGGCCGCCAAAGTTTGTTGACTTCCACAGCTTAAGAGTCGGAGGATTACAATTTTTGCCTTAAATCAACGGGCTTTTAAAAAATATAAATCCACGCGTAAAAGTGTTTTTTTAAGGGGCATACAAGCTGTTGAGCAAAAAAAAACAAAAAATTGAAAAAACTTGCCAAAACCAGAGGAAACATGCCGTTTTCTTTGATTTCTTCATTTTGACGAGCGCCTGATTTAACCACGATACCTCACATATGGTCTTATTGGTATCATCTAATAAATGTAAAAGCTGCATTGCTTTCTGTGTTGCTTTTGATACAAAAAAGAAAAACACATCTGTCTCGAACAGAATTTTTCAAAGATATTTTTGGAAATGAAGGAGCTGAGGATCGCCTAGTGTTATAGTTGATATGTGACTATGCATATGAGACTGTGGATCATCACCTGTTCCACTGCACAGCCTTAAATGACATCAGAGCTACCCTTCTCCCTCCGAGACCTAACATTGACAACACACTCTATGGAACATTACAGCAACTGCAACAAACCTGCACTTATTACTACATGGCATTGGACAGAAGGGCGAGAGCCCAGCTGTTGCTGGATCGATAACAACAACAACAACAACAACAACAACAACAACAACAACAACAACAACAACAACAACAATAGTTGATATCTGCAACAACAACAACAAAAATAAATAATTAATAAAAATAAAATTGGCCGTCACGTTTGATGACTTCCAAAGCTTGAGTTTGCTTGGAAACTGCAAATTCATTTATATGTGTTCCTTTCATCAATGTTTTTCAGTAAAATCCTCACAAACATGTGTTTTTAATTGGGAACAAATTTCTTATTCTAAGATATCAGTTACGGATCCTCGAGAAATATTTTTTCGAAATTCAAACCCTAAACTATGTTGAAAAACAAACAAACAAACAAACAAACAAATAAACAAACAAACAAACAAACAAACAAACAAACAGACAAAACTAAACCAGAAAAGGTATATGATACAGGTACAATAATTTATGAAATGAATAAAACAGTTTGGGGTTGTTTCTCTCTCTCTCTCTCTCTCTCTCTCTCTCTCTCTCTCTCTCTCTCTCTCTCTCTCTCTCTCTCTCTCTCTCTCTCTCTCCAGAAAAATGTTTTTCCCGCTAATAAAAGTGGTAGAGGATGGCAACAATATAAGATGAGTGTATATATAAATGTGAGTGTATATATACAGTGGGAAAAAACCAATATGTGAGTGTATATATACAGTGAAAAAAAAACAATATGTGAGAGTATATATAGAGTGAAAAAAAACAATATGTGAGTGTATATATAGAGTGAAAAAAACAATATGTGAGTGTATATATATACAGTAAAAAATAACACATGTGAATGTATATATACAGTGAAAAAAAAACAATACGTGAGTGTAAATATACAGTGAAAAAAAACAATATGTGAGTGTATATATACAGTGAAACAATTACAATATGTGAGTGTATATATACAGTGGAAAAAAACCAATATGTGAGTGTATATATACAGTGGAAAAAAAAACAATATGTGAGTGTATATATACAGTGGAAAAAAACAATATGTGAGTGTATATATACAGTGAAAAAAACAATATGTGAGTGTATATATACAGTGAAAAAAAACAATATGTGAGTGTATATATACAGTGAAAAAAAAACAATACGTGAGTGCATATATACAATGAAAAAACAATACGTAAGTGTATAAATATGTACTATGAAATAAAAACATTTTGAGTGTATATCTACCGTGAAATAGAAACAATAATTAAGTGTATTTCTACTCTGAAATAAAAGCGATACATAAGTGAACATCTTTTGTGAAATAGAAACAATATATAAGGGTAGAATATCTACTGTGGAATAAAAACGTTACTAATTTGAGTGTATATTTATTGTGAAATAGAAACAATGTGGGTGCATATCTACTGTAAAATAGAAACGATTTTAATTTGAGTGAATAGCTACTGTGAAATAAAAACAATATACAAGTATAAGTGTATACTATCTACTGTAAAATAGAAACGATATTAATTTGAGTGTATATCTACTGTGAAATCGAAACAATATTTGAGTGTATTTCTACTCTGAAATAAAAGCGATATATAAGTGAACATCTATTGTGAAATAGAAACAATATATAAGTGTATAATATCTGTTGTGAAATAAAAATGATATGACATGAGTGTATAAGATCTACTGTTAAATAGAAACAATATGTGAGTGTATGTCAACGCTAAAAAGAAACAATAATTATGTGAGTGTAAATCTACTGTGAAATATAAAAAACGATATTTTGGTGCATATCTACTGTGAAATAGAAACAATATGTGAGTGTAGATTCTACTTTGAAAAACAAACAATAACGTTAGTGCATATCTTGGGTGAAATGTTTAAAAAATATGTGAATGTATATCTACTGTGGAAGAGAAACAATATATGTGTATAATATTTACTGTGAAGTAGTGACAGTATTTGAGAGTATATTATCTACTGTGAAGTAGTGACAGTATTTGAGAGTATATTATCTACTGTGAAGTAGTGACAGTATTTGAGAGTATATTATCTACTGTGAAGTAGTGACCGTATTTGAGAGTATATTATCTACTGTGAAGTAGTGACAGTATTTGAGAGTATATTGTCTACTGTGGAATAGAAACGATATTAATTCGAGCGTATATCTTCTTTGAAATAGGAACAATGTTTATAAGTGAATAATATCTATTGTGATATAGAAACATTATTTGAATGTATATCTACTTGAAATAGAGACACTAGGTGAGTGTATATCTACTGTGAAATAAAAACAATATATCAGTGTATAATATCTACTGTAAAATAGAGACAATATTTGAGTGTATATCTAATGTGGAAAAGAAACGGTATTAATTCAAGTGTATATGTGCTGTGAAATAGAATCAATATGTGAGTGTATATCTACTGTGAAATAGAAACAATATTAGAGTGTATATCTACTGTGAAATAGAAACAATATTTGAGTGTATATCTACTGTGAAATAGAAACAATGATGTGTGAGTGTATATCTACGGTGAAATTTAAAAAAGAATATTTGGGCACATATCTACTGTGAAATAGAAACAATATTTTAGTGTATATTCTACTTTGAAAAAGAAACAATAACGTGAGTGCATATCTACTGTGAAATAGAAACAATGTATAAGTGTATAATACATACTGTGATATAGAAACAATATTTGAGTGTATATCTACAGTGAAAAAGAAACAGTTTAACAATATTAGTGTATGATATCTACGACAAATGCAGTTTTTGGGACACCTGAATAGACATAAGGGTCTTGAACATCTAGCTCTCACTGGCAAAATTGAGGGCAAGCGAGGCAGGGGTAGGCCCAGAACAACGTACTTAGGGAACCTAAACAAATGGGTAACAGGGAAAGATCAGTGAAACGTAGCTTTTCTGAGAGCATCCGGGCAAAGGAATGAAAGGAAAATCATGATCACCGATGTCTGTCGCAGATCTGGCACTGGATGATGATGATGATATCTACGGTAAAATAGAAACAATATTTGAGTGTACATATACTGTGAAACTGTGAAATAGAAACAATATGTAATAGAAACAGTCTGTAAGTGTATAATATCTACAGTGAAATAAAAACAATCTGTAAGTGTATAATATCTACTGTGAAATAAAAACAATCTGTAAGTGTATAATATCTACTGTGAAATAAAAACAATCTGTAAGTGTATAATATCTATTGTGAAATAAAAACAATCTGTAAGTGTATAATATCTACTGTGAAATAGAAACATTCTAAAAGTGTATGGTATATACTGTGAAATAGAAACAATAATTATTGTTCATAAATTTATTAATGGTGTACTCCCACTCTTTACGCGTCCCCAAAGAAGCAACGTTGCAAAGTTGGATAACGTCAACTCCCGAACACAAGAACCCAACTCACGTCTTTTGTCTTCTGAGTGTAACTGAGGAGAGCCCAGTTATTACATGTACAGGGTGATCCAAAAAACCCCTGTACAACTTGTTTTTTTTATATCTTCATCCATACTAAAGTTTTGCGTTTCAGATTTGAACATAACGTTTGGAAGCCAAAGGAATTTGCCTGATATGTATTTTTAGATAAGTCCGTTGAATGGTTTTGCTCTATATAGCGCATTAAAAAATAACCCATTTTCAACCTTGTCGCCATTTTCATAGCATGACGCACCAGTTCGCATTAGGCCTACCATTAAAAGTGGCAACAATCGCGCCATATTGCAAGTTACAGCAGTCTAACAGGTCAACAGAAGTCTGTAGGTTGTTTTTTTTCTCCAAATTTTAGATCATGGTTACGTTTAGTAAAGAGCAGAGAGCTTTTTGTATTGAACATTATCTCTCCACAAACTCACCATCCCTGACATTCCATAAGTTCTGCGCACGTCATGGAGAGAATGCTTAGGTGCCCTCAAGACCCTTGGCGTCATGAGTAGAAAAGTTCCGTCAGTTTGGATCTATAGCAAATCAGAACTAAAAAGTTATTTTAAACATGACCACTTCAGGTCGGACACGCACCATGCGCAGCCCTTCAGACGTCACCAGAGTGCAGATTTCAGTAGCCGAGTCCCGTGAGACGTCTGTCCGTGGATGATCTGCAGCTAGGACTTTCCTACACATCAACAGTCTGCATTCTCAAGGCAGATTTTAACCTAAGACTATACCATGTTCATCTTCGCTAGGCCGATATGACATGGATCAGGGCATGGCAATGTGTTCATGATTCCTCGATTGTCTTGTAAAGAGGGATCATTTCCTCGATGACATTTGGTTTAGTGCAAAGCCCATTTTCACCCTGCAGGATAATAATATGTTAACTCCAAAGATGCTGTATATTGGGAACCCCACTCTATTGTCTCTAGAAGCCACTTCTTGGTGAACATGTACAGTGTATGTGGCTTTAAAAATTCCTAGTTTAGCAGGTCCTCGTGTTAGGGCGCCACTGAACATTTCGAACGACGCGTTAAAATGTGTCGAGTGCAAAGGGGGGAATGTGGAGCACTGCTTCTAGGAATTTCAGAAGGAATTCATTAGGTTTTTAAACTCTATAGAAGAATTAAAATATTGTTTAAATATCACAGGGGTGGAAAATTAATGTCAAAGAGAAAATGAAGAAAAAGCTTAACTGATCTTTTCACGACTTCCTATACAAGATTTTCAAACATTGGTGAACTTTGCGTTTTTTGGGTGCTTTTTCCTTTTAGCCGTTTCCGTTTTCAAAACTGTTTCTTCTTCGTATATTTTATATCAAACAAGTTCCTTTTGAATGAACTATGTCCGTTCCAAATTACAGCATTCTAGAAGAATGTTTGCGCGAGATATTCAGAAAAAAAGTTGTAAAGTTGTTTTTTTGATCACCCTGTACGTGGATAATGGCAGACACCGGTTATTGTCAAATACGTGCAAATACTGAACGAGTAGTATCTTTATTTCAACTACTGAATAACCGCTTGAGTTCAGTGAAGGAGGGAGTTTTTTGCCTTGCAAAGATATTGTTATATTCAAACACAAACACACTTTTAATACATTTGAAAAAATGGAGTGCTCTCTCTCTCTCTCTCTCTCTCTCTCTCTCTCTCTCTCTATCTATCTATCTATCTCTCTCTCTCTTTCTCTCTCTCTTTCTCTCTAATACAGTTGAAAAAAAATGAGTGGTTTGGGGTTTTTCGGCCTTCTATGACTTTTCCCTAAACACAAAGGCACTTTGAATACAATGAATTAATGCGGATGGAAAAACAAAACAAAACAAAACTTGATGAAGCTGTTGCTCTTTATAACAGTGGAGGACGGAGATAATCGACACCCCTGCGCTCCTCAATCGGACGGTGTGAACGACTATAATTGTTTCCCCGTAAAAGGTATCTATTTTGACGACATAGCCAACGCCTAGCTAGTTTAGCGTTCAGAATAACACCAGAACGTAACCAGCAAGGCTGAAATCAGATTTACCCACTGTTAAAATTTACCCATTATTACCTCGCAGGCATATATTATTATTTATCTTGTCAGTTTTAAACCAGGATTACGATGATAAAATCATCTGGTGTGGCTTTTTCACGTCTTCATACAAATGGGCAATTTTGGAAAAATTGCAAACAAACGTCTTGATTCTACCGTTTAAGAAAAGATTGATGACAATCCTCAAATTCAGATCGCTTTAGGATTTCGATTATCACGATAATAACTTTTTGTAAAGAGCAGTTCTGGGGTAAGTTCAAACCACTACTGTGAGCCGCATTCACAGTGTTTGAGCGTCTTTAGATATGCATGGTTAAAAAACGTTTGACGTTTTTTTTTCGTAGATAAAATATCAATATTTCTTTTTACCCCTTTGCAGCCGGTGGAGTCAGACACACCAATATAATATTATCTTGCCCAGATTGAGAGAATTGCTTCAACATGACGGCTGCCCACGACAAGAAGAGAGCATAACCGTTTTGTAACTTTAACCTACAAGAACGAGTGTTTTTCCGAGAGCCCAATTGTGTCCAAGCAGAGAGTAAAGGTACACACATTGCAGAGATCAGGGGAAAACCAAGCCAAGTCACATTAATCCTAACTCGACTTAGCCTATTCTTTTTTTTTACTTTTTTAACGAAAGACTTGGCTTGTTTTTCACTTTGTTACCAGATATTGTGGCGTCGGTGGCCTAGTGGTTAGGCTCTCGGACTCGCAACCGTAAGGTCGAGGGTTCAAATCCCGTCAGGGGCCCGACGTTGTGTACTTGAGAAAAGCACTTTGCACAAATTTTCCTCACTTCACCCAGGTGGAAATGGGTACCCGGCTATAGACAGTGAATGATCTTGTCAGTTTGATAGTGTTTGAGTGCGTGAAATCCGCAGCTTGCACTGTATGCTTCCGCGGAAGCCGAAAATGTTTCTGAGTGTTCTCAGAGGGTCTGCTGGGGTAATAATAGTTGTAAAGCGCATGGAGCATGCTCTTGAGCGTGGATATGCGCTATATAAATGCAATGATTATTATATAATTTTTTTAAAAACACACTACTCTTAATCCCTTATCAGTCACATGAATAAATCCTACCCCGACTTAGCCCTATTTTTGGGGAGTACATTTTTAATCACAGACGTGGTTTATTTTTGACTTGGTTAAAAAATGGTGAAATGGTATGGGTACAACGTCCCTATCAACACTGTTATGTTATTTAAGGGGCGCGAGCTTCAAGTTTAACGTCCGTCTCCGATAGGACCGAGCCAAGTGGGAAGTTTGTGTAAAGTGCCTTTCCCAAGGACACAACGTCGGACCGAGCTGAGGCTCGAACCCCCAAACCCGCAATCGCACGATTACGAGTGGGGTAGCCTAACCACTAGGCTACCGACGCAACTTAACTTGGTTAACAGTTATAGAAGTTTTAAAAACACACTACTCTTATCAGTCACATTAATCCTACCCCGACTTTTTTGGTTACATTTTTAATTACAGACTTGGCCTGTTTCTAACTTGGTTAGCAGTTATAAAAATTATAAAAACACAGCTACTCTTGTCAGTTAAGAGCTAGAACCTTGATTTTCCACTTAAAATGAGTGGTGTTGTGGTGAAATCAACAACAACATTGATTTCATGCTCATACTGTGGCGGAACAACATGGGGGGGGGGGGGACTGCTGCTTTCTTTTATGTCCTAATCCTTACTGACGTCATTTCCTCTACTTCCTTTGTAAGTTTATAACTCTCTTGTGAACTGCTATTTCCGGGGTACCTTGATAGTTGCTGAAGACTTTGTGCTGTTGATGCTAGAGAAGTGAGCAGAGTAAGTCTGATTCTCCGTTTCGACTTCTCTGTTGACATTAACTCCCTGGCGCTTACATGACCGTATGCAGTTGAGAGCCTGTTTTTGCGACATTGTAGGGCACATGTACAGAATATATAGCAGTATTTTATGACGTTTATAGCACAAAAATATTGGCATAATTCAACTTTTATTCATTATTTACTTATTTTGAATGAAACGTCAAACATTAAAAGGTTCGACGTGCTATTCTGATTCTTCAAAGCAAAGTTATAAACTTGATAGGTCATGCCGTGTGAAAACTTCTGAGTTTTGTGGTGCTGACATATTAAAATACCTCTTTTATACAGCACAAAATTGACGTGATATGCAAAATCTAATACTATTTCTGGAATCAGGGACCTCAAATTCGCAAGTCTTAAACAAGTCTCAAACCTCGTGCATCAAAATGTGTGTTGGCCGATGTAATAGTTTGTCCTTCAATGTCCACCCCCAACAACCTCCCAGCCAAGATGTCAGCCCCCAACAACACCAACAACCTCCCAGCCAAGACAACAGCCCCCAACAACATCCTAGCCAAGACAACAGCCCCCAACAACATCCCAGCCAAGACGAGAGCCACCAGCAACCTCTCAGCCAAGATGTCAGCCCCCAACTACACCAACAACATCCCAGCCAAGATGTCAGCCCCCAACAACCTCCCAGCCAAGGTGCCAGCCACCAACAACCTCCCAGCCAAGATGCCAGCCATCAACTACACCAACAAGAGTGTCCTCCCAGCCAAGATGTCAGCCCCCAACAACCTCCCAGCCAAGATGACAGCCCTCAACAACATCCCAACCAAGGTGTCAGCCCCCAACTACACCAACAACCTCCCACCCAAGATGACAGCCCCCAACAACCTCCCACCCAAGATGACAGCCCCCAACAACACCAACAAGAGTGTCCTCCCAGCCAAGATGCCAGCCCTCAACAACACCACCAGAGTCCTCCTCTCCAGCCTAGTCCTGGCCCTGCTCAACAGTCCCGTCACGGCAGCTCACTGCAACCACACGTCCACTTTCCAGCTACCACAGGACGGAGGCCTCGCTGGCCGAGGCTGGTGTTCGAACCGCAACTCTTCAGTGTCACAGTTAGTACTGGCTAACAGCTCATTGGCCTCGTCTGTAAATGACACGACAGACGACGGGCTGGGGAACATGTCTGGGCCGTCGCGGGGGACAGGAGCTGGACTTGATGGGATTATTGACGCCAGCACCAGGGACTGGATCCTTACGGTAAGTTACCTGACCTATTTCTGATGCAGTCATAGACTTGTGTTATGGTACCCTAGATCAAAACACTCTGACCTTGCTCTGTTGAAATCATAAATTTTCATTATGATATACTAGACCGTATAGCAGTTGCGCACGTTAAAGATCCCTTGTTGGTCCAAAATCGATAAGAGTAGGCTTCGGCCGCCTCCCGGGCAAAATTGAAAATGTCCTGCCTACTGAAAATGTTTAATGTGTCCCGAGCACTCATATGACCTTGTGCAGTTTTGAGCGCCGTATAACACTATCCCCCCCCCCCAAAAAAAAAATGTTTAAATTGAAATGTTAAAATAGATGGTGCACTTTGGCGTATTTCTGTTGCAGTCATAGACTTATATCAAAGTCATAGGGTGTTGTGGTACCCTAGATCAAACGCTCTGACGTATTTCTGTTGTTGTCATACACTTTCATTATGATCATGATACTCTAGACCTTTCACCTAACGTATTTCTGTTGTAAACGTAGACTTACATTATGACCGTAAGGTCGTGGGTTCGAATCCCGTCAGGGGCCCGACGTTGTGTCCTTGGGAAAGGCACTTTGCATAAATTTTCCTCACTTCACCCAGGTGGAAATGGGTACCCGGCTATAGACAGTGAACGATCTTGTCAGTTTGATAGTGTTTTAGCGCATGAAATCCGCAGCTTGCACTGTTTGCTTCCGCGGAAGCCG
Organism: Aplysia californica; assembly: GCF_000002075.1. NCBI lineage: Eukaryota > Metazoa > Mollusca > Gastropoda > Aplysiida > Aplysiidae > Aplysia > Aplysia californica. Next base: position 835,722 of record NW_004797546.1, on the reverse strand, counting down.
AGAATGTTTCTGAGTGTTTTCAGAGGGTCTGCTGGGGTAATAATGGTTGTAAAGCGCATAGAGCATGCTCTTGAGCATGGATATGCGCTATATAAATGCAATTATTATTAATTATTATTATTATAAAAACACACTACTCTTAATCCCTTATCAGTCACATGAATAAATCCTACCCCGACTTAGCCCTATTTTTGGGGAGTACATTTTTAATCACAGACGTGGTTTATTTTTGACTTGGTTAAAAAATGGTGAAATGGTATGGGTACAACGTCCCTATCAACACTGTTATGTTATTTAAGGGGCGCGAGCTTCAAGTTTAACGTCCGTCTCCGATAGGACCGAGCCAAGTGGGAAGTTTGTGTAAAGTGCCTTTCCCAAGGACACAACGTCGGACCGAGCTGAGGCTCGAACCCCCAAACCCGCAATCTCACGATTACGAGTCCGGTAACTTAACCACTAGACTGCCGACGCAACTTAACTTGGTTAACAGTTATAGAAGTTTTAAAAACACACTACTCTTATCAGTCACATTAATCCTACCCCGACTTTTTTGGTTACATTTTTAATTACAGACTTGGCCTGTTTCTAACTTGGTTAGCAGTTATAAAAATTATAAAAACACAGCTACTCTTGTCAGTTAAGAGCTAGAACCTTGATTTTCCACTTAAAATGAGTGGTGTTGTGGTGAAATCAACAACAACATTGATTTCATGCTCATACTGTGGCGGAACAACATGGGAACTACTGCTTTTTCTTTCCT
>NW_004797546.1:828627-834850 GCF_000002075.1 Aplysia californica | reverse complement strand
ACCCATTTCTGGTGTAGTCAAACACTTACATTATGATATACCAGACCGTAACTAACTACTCTAACACAATATTTTTTTCTGTCATAGTCATAGATTGTTGTTACGACACCATAAATCGAAGACTCTGACGTATGTCTGTTGTAGCAATATACTTACATTATGATAATAACATTCTAGACCGTACATTCTAACGTAGTTCTGTTGTAGTCAAAGACTTACATTTATGATATACCAGACCATACACTCTAACGTATTTCTGTCATAGTCATAGGTTTGTGAATAGACAACCTAGATCAAACACTCTGACCTAGTTCTGTTGTAGCAAAACACTTACATTATGATTATAATATTCTAGACCGTACGCTCTAACACATTTCTGTTATCGTCTTTGATATTTTTTACGACCACCTAGATCAAACACTGTAACGTACTTCTGTTGTAGCAATACACCTACATTATGATATACCAGACCATACACACTAACATATTTCTGTTATAGTCCTAGATTTACCATACGACACCCTAGATCAAACACTCTAACGTATTTTTGTTAATGTCATAGATTTATGATCGACACCCTAGATCGAAGACTTTGACCTAGTTCTGTTGTAGCAAAACACTTACATTATGATAATAATATTCTAGACCGTACGCTCTAACACATTTATGTTATAGTCATAGATTTTTGTAACGATACCCTAGATCAAATACACTTACACTGTGATAATAATATTCTAAACACGTATACTCTGAAGTATTTCTGTTATAGTCATAGATTTGTGATACGATACCCTAGATCGAAGACTCTGACATATCTTTGTCGTAGTCATAGACTTACGCTATGATATATAATAGAGCGTACGATTCGTCCAGTAACCTCAACAGATTCTTACCGACGCCACAATCTCACAATGACGAGTCCGGTAACTTAACCACTAGACTGCCGACCCCACAATCTCGCGATTATGAGTCCGGTAACCTAACCACTAGACTACCGACACCACAATATCACGATGACGAGTCCGGTAACCTGACCACTAGACTACCCACACCACAATGTCACGATTACGAGTCCATTAACCTCACCGCTAGACTACCCCAAAGAGTCTACATAACAAGAAGGGCCACTTCTCTCTTTGAGCCAATTAAAAAAGTGTCCTCAAAATTCGGTGGCGCCCTCTTCGCAAAAGCGCACCTTTAGCGAACAGAGTTATCCTACTTGAGTTTTTAAAAATCAAAGTGAAACTAGCAAGTTTCTGAATGAATTTCGGAAGAACGCTTTTTAAAAATGGTTACGCTGACAAAAAACCTCTTCCGGAGGAAAAGGTGATTGTTTTCTTCGTTTAATTTGACTTAAGAATGAAAGGCTAGAGGTCATTAAAATTTAAAAACCTAAAACTCCGCACTGAACGAACCCGAACTGCTGATGAACAGCAGTCGATCTGCGCACGCAAAGAGGTGCTATTCCTACTCTTCTTCTGGAAAAACGAAAGAGAGCTTCAAAACAGACTGCAGCGCCATCTGAAGCAAAGAGCATACTTCCTGCGGACACTTTTTGGCTGAGTGGCCCATCTTGTTATTTACTATCTTTGATACTATCACACCAAAATGTCACGATTACGAGTCCAGTAACCTAACCACTAGATTGCCAACCCCAAGACCTAACCGACCCCACCCCCCCCACCCCCACCCCTGTTCTTCAGGTGGTCAACTGCTACCTCCTGCCCGTGGTATTTGTGACTGGCGCAGTAGGTAACTGTCTCAGCCTCATCACCTTGCTGTGTGTGGTCAAATCCCGCAACACCACGACCTTCTGGCTCATCGCACTCACAGTATCGGACCTGGGCTATCTGCTCACAGCTTTCGCCAGGAAATTGTGAGTACAAGAACTTACTGTCAGTCAATAGTAATGATGAGCGGTGCTTGTTTGTTTGTTTGTTTATTGTGGGGGGGGGTTGTTTGCCTGTTTGTTTGCTTGCTTGCTCGCTTGCTTGTTTGTTTGCCTATTTGTTTGCTTGCTTGCTCGCTTGCTTGTTTGCCTATTTGTTTGTTGTTGTTTTTTGTTTATTCAGTGAAATCTTGTCAGTATGGTAGTGTTTTAGCTCCTGTGCAGGTTTCTCTCAGCACCTCTCTTTGTGATCTTTCTCTCACTTGTCGGTTCGTGATGAACTTTTCCCCAGCAGGTGTTGAGTTTCCTGTACAGATATCTGTTGTCATACGAGTCCAGTCTTCTGTTCTGTTGTCACTTTTTAAACGTGTTTTACGGCGCTCGTAACTGCATTGGGTCATAAAAAATAAGAGCGCAGAAGAAATTGGACGTTTTAGTTCAGAGGGAATTAATTTTAATGTTGCTCGGGTGGCGGCCGAAGCCCACTCTTATCGATTTTGGACCTCTAAGGAACTTTAACGTTCACAACTTGCACACCGGTCCTCAGAGATCCAAAAGGTCTAGGTGTTAGATCCTATGTACCATAAGACCAGGGGTGTGGCTGAAATACAGTAGTAGAAAGGCTGCAGAATTAATAGTCAGGAACCACGAAGATGGGGCAAAGGAGGTGAGGGGGTGGGGGCAGAAAGTGGAGGCGAAGGCAGACAACAGAACATTGTTAGAGAGCAGGAAAGGAGGTGGAAGGAGAATATTTTGGAGAAAAAAATGTTCCGTCTCTCTCGGGATTCGAACTCGGGATCCATTGAATGGGAGGTTAACGCCGTAACCTCTCGACCACGAGAGCCCCCGTTGTTGTCTGTGATGGCTCCGCAACACACGACCCCGCCGTGTGACCACTACTGGGGGAGGGGGGGGTAGAGAGAGGAGAAGGAAGAAAGGAACGGTTAAAAGAAAAGACGTCGCCATAATCAAACAGCCAGAGGAACAATTAGTATGGATACCTTGCGGGCTTTAGTGCTAGGGGGAACTGAACACTTATGGACCTGTCCGGTGAGCAATGACATTATGGCCCAGGACAAGTAACAGTAAGTAACAAGTTGAGCACTACTGGAGCTTGCTGTCGAGTGGGGATATGCGCTGTACAAATGAGGAGTCCCCGTGGGGGAAAACGGGCATAGTCACAAGCTGGAATTGTGATATTGTCATTCGTTTTTTTTTTAAAGCTTGTGGACTCATAACTTCCTATTATTTGTTTGGCTGGGGGTTTATTATTATGTTTGTTGATTGGGAAATCAAACAATAATAATTAACCAACAGTTGAACAGAAATACAGAGTTAAGAGTCCCCAAGCGTTCAAAATTTTGATACCCTCGCGATTTTCAATGAGTATCTAAGCCCGTTTTTCCCGTGGAATCCTCAAATCGAAGTATTATAATTTATTTTATTATCATTAAAACTGGCAATGTGCACTGCCTGTAATGGCGATGTCGTTAAAGAAGGAATTTAAGGAAGGGGGGGGGGTACGAGCTAATAAGGGAAGACCTGGGTCGGCGATCCAAGGCAATATCGATACAATTTTTCAAACTATCCAACTTTTGTTTTTCGCGAAAAACATCCTTTGACATCTGTTTTATTGAGTCAAAATGAAGAAACTGTTGAAAAATCACCCTAAATGACCTAAAAGGGCGTTTGAAAAGTGCAAATTGCTTTTAAAATCCTTGAAAAAATCCCTGTTTTTTATGTTTTTCTCAAAATCTACTTTTTGACACATGTGACCTCCTGGGTGCAAGGAGTTTTCGAAAACTACAGAAGCTAGAAGCTTCAAATTTCTTGTACAGGTGCTTTAAGATCGATTCTGGGGATCTATGAAAGGGAATTGGGAAATATTGGTACTTAAGGAAATATTCCATTTTTTTGTAATATGTAACCCGAAATTTCGTCAACTGACTCTAGGGGGTCCACTGACTTTGGGCTCACTTTTTTAGTTTTAAAGATAGGTCAAAATCCTTTCATTGATCCCCAGTTCATATAGGTTTGTACTTGTGTGCCAAATTTAAGGCTGATAATTCAATATTTACTATGAAATTCTTCTGCACTAAGAAACTGGTTTGAAAATCCAAGATGACCGCCACAAAGACAAGAAAAATTCAACAATTTCACCCCTAGTACATCCTATTTACCTATGAACTTCTTGCACAATTACTTGAAATTGAATAAAAGTCATTCGTTTAGAAACTTTTTCCGGGAGTGTACGTCTCCCCTTAAGAAGGTTAAAACGCACAGGGTAATCTTACATATTTCTGTACAAAAGGTTAAAAGGGGGGGGGGGGGACTGGATTTAAATTTACGATTTTCAGTCAATTTATGGTATCTGGACTTTTGATGTATTATAATACTCCAATCACTTGTGTACTACGTGAAATATCCCTATGTGTCAGGTCATTAATTGTATGACTAAAATTGTTGATGAGATCACCTCTATGTGTTTACTAAAATATCAAATAAAACCCCAAACCAACTCAAACTACAGAACAAGACTTTTTTTCAGTATTGTTTATGGAACCTCAGGCTTTGTTTGATATCCCCCAAGAGCAGGGCATTGGCATAGCACACGTTGGTCTCAGGGTTCTAATTTGGATCGTGGGGGGGGGGGTATGGGTTCGATTGTCAGCTGAATTATAAAAGGATTTTAAAATTTGGTCACTTAATTTGCTTTTTATTGTCTGGGGCATGGTTGAGAGACTATAGTAACATATTGTATCGTTTGACTGCACACAGCTGGGGTTTGTTTCTTCCGGTGCATTTAACTTTCATCATTTGTCCCCCTTGAGTTCCTGTATATTAAACAAGGAAAAAGTAGAAGCTAAATAGGCGGAAAAAGCACATTTAAATTCAAAGATTGCGAGTCACTACTTTCCCGATCCACCGTTTGGAGATATTAGTATTATTTTCTCTTTTTTCCATTTCCTGGAGCTATTGTTGACAGGCGTTGGGTCAACCCGCTCCAACTTTGGGCCTCTTGTGAGAATTTGGAGGGGCTCACATCCGGGACTCTTTAGGTTACACCTGTAGTCCGTCACCGAATAATCCTCGACTTTCCTGCTGGGTTGGACGGATGCCAAGTCAGAAATAAATACTGAAATTTTACAGTATAATCGTATATATATAGTCGAATAATTCTGAAAGTCTTTGCGGTTACAGAGATTTCACATGGTATGGTTGGAGTTTGAGCGCTATGACTATGTTTTAAGGACGTATAGGGTTGACGCATAGATAGGGGAGTTCTTACACTCTAATCCTAACCCTAACCCCGGACAATATTAGATACGAACCTTTCCCGTTCAGTACAACACTGGGAGTCATTATTCGATGCCAACTTGTCCCAGTCTATACGGTATATCACGATATATTCGATACCTGCCAAACTAATTGTTCAATACATGTACTTCCTTGCCTGTTTGATGCAAACCTGCAAGGTCAACAATCTCTACCGTCCTTCCTGTCATAATTCGATACCTTCCTTTTTGTCATGATTCGATACCTCTCTGTCATTAGTATATACTTGTATTCGATACCTACCTGCCATTAGTATAATATACCTGATTTACCTTGTGATTATTCGATATCTTGCCAGATCATTATTATCTGTCATCACTGGACACACTTTGAAATGTTCATTTCAGCTCAGTATTCGATACCACATTTGCCTAGTACCATCGTTATTTGATCCCTTTTTGCCTGATCATAATCAATACCTATCTGGTCATTAATCGATATATCTTTACGTTTTTTTCATTATTTGATTTCCCTTCATCCGGACCATATTTGTTAAACCTCAAGTCCCCCTTAACTTTAATAACTAATGGATACTAACTTGATACTTTCAACATTACAAATGTATTATCATTGTATGATTATAGTTATCACTACAACCCTTAATAAATGCTTGGGTAGGGAGGCAATGACCTGAAAAGGTGTAACTATACAACAATGAACAAAACAACAAGCCACTTTAAATATTGAAAAACACAAAACAAGCAAGGAGTTTTTTCGAAATAAGGGAAATGTTTCGATTCTTTGTATGCCTTAGGAAACATATATTTATTTTATTTAGATGCAACAAATATGAGAAGTTAGTCTAAGCAAAATTGTAGTATAATTTAAATGTCTGCATATTGACTATAATAGAAACAAAATTGTGCCTCAATTAAAACATATTTCTATATTTTTTTCAAACCTCATATTTATTGGAGACACGTATCATGCTATTTACTATTCATTAAGCAATTTTGCTTGTAGCCGGTTTGGGAATAACACCGATGATATATATATATA
>NW_004797546.1:817173-827130 GCF_000002075.1 Aplysia californica | reverse complement strand
ATAATAATAATAATAATAATAATAATATAATAATAATACGGGAGAACGTCGTATTTCTCTGTCTCTCTCCAGGTCTACATGATGAACCGGATATTCAACCTGTCCACGCCACTGCTAACCACAGCCATCTGCCTGGAGAGATGCGTCGCCGTGTATTTCCCGCTCAAGGTTCCGTGTTTATAGATCTAGTGCGGTCAAAAATTCGTGGAGCCACTTTACGAGGGGCATACCAAAAGTGTTTTTTTTACCTGACCTTGAAAGAAGAAAAGTAGAAAGCTGAAATTTTGTACTAAGCCTAATCTTTGTTATGTAGTTGCCTCCCAGAGGTATACATGTTTGCCATCTGTGTATGACCTTGAAAAAACCTTGAGAATAGAGGACCCTCTCTATATCAGAAAACCAGCCCTCTTCCACTTCTTTGACCTCGTCGTCACTTTTTTTTACCCCAAAAGTTTATCACAGCTTAGGATGGGCAATCAGTTCCATGTACTGCATGCATCGCCCTAAAAATATCCTGTAGTTGCTTGCCTTGCAAGAACAAATACTTCATCACTGCACTGCGCTCAATTTTCACCTTTTTTATGTTGAAACTGGAGAACAACATGCCCCCATTCACTTACAGTGCACTGGTGGTAAAACCAGTCATCTGAAATTCCCCAAAATTTACAAACATTCTAGGAAGATAATCGTTGGCTTTCGCCCCAAATTGCAGCTTTCTTCGTTTATTCCTTCATGGTCAGGTAAAAAACTTTTGGTATGCCCCTCATTTCCTCAACTATTGAACATAATAGTGGCGTCGGTGGCCTAGTGGTTAGGCTCTCGGACTCGCAACCGTAAGGTCGTGGGTTCGAATCCCGTCAAGGGGCCCGACGTTGTGTCATTGGGAAAGGCACTTTACACGAATTTTCCTCACTTCACCCAGGTGGGAATGGGTACCCGGCTATAGACAGCGAAAGATCTTGTCAGTTTGTTAGTGTTTGAGCGCTTAATCGGCTGCTCGCACTGTATGCTTCCCGGGAAGCTGAGAATGTTTCGGAGTGTTCTATGGTCTGCTGGGGTAATAATATAGTGTAAAGCGCATAGAGCCTGCTGTTGAGCGGGGATATGCGCTATACAAATGCTATCTATTATTATTTTTTCTATTATAATACTCTCCCGCTTTTGCACAGTGACTTGTACCAATTTGTCTTAACAGACCAATATTTTTTTAAAGACATATAGGCTCTATTGTAGAAAATTCCTTTATACTAATTTTAAAAATCCTAGAGGGTGGTTTCTACAGATTTTAAAAGGTTTACAGCTGGGACGATATCGTTTTTAAAAGCAATTCCGTCATTCTTTTTCTAATCGCGAGTTTATCATTATTGAACGCATGTTTTGAGAACGTTTGGTGCAAAAAAAGTGTTAACTATAAAATTAATTTCTTGTACCTAGTTTTTACATGAAAAAAGGTCATAGGTGAATTGTGATTTAAGCCATATCATCATCCAGTGCCAGATCTGCGACAGACATCGGCGATCATGGTTTTCCATTGATTCCTTTGCTCGGATGATCTAAAAAAAAAGCCACATTTCCCTGATCTTTCCCTGTTACCCATTTGTTTAGGTTCCCTAACTATGTTGTTCTGGGCCTACCCCTGCCTCGCTTGCCCTCAATTTTGCCAGTGAGAGCTAGATGTTCAAGACCCTTATGCCTATTCAGGTGTCCCTAAAGCTGCATTTGTTCTCCTGTCCTGATTGTGTTTAACATTGAGCGTCCCACGTGGGCTTCATCAAGCACTACCTCATTTGATTTCTTTTCCTTCCACGATACTCTTAGCAGTCTCTTAAGAAACCACATGTCTGTTGCTATCTATTCTATTTTCACTATCGTTAGTGATTGTCCAGCATTCACAGCCATATAGAAGGGTTGACCAAACATAGCATTTCAGGACTTTCATGCTGGTGTTCATTGAGATGTTTCTATTTTTCAGGGTTGAGTTCATTTTATTGAAACTAGCCTTAGCCATTGGAGAAAAGCCATATGCGTATGAAAAATGAGTGTGAGAAGCGGGAAGTGCTGTGAACAATTGCATTTTCCGAGTGAAGGAGATTTGTAGAACGAGCGTATTTTATATAAATTTATGAAGAAAACTTGTTGTTTTTTAATATAGCCTCCATTGTTGCGGAAAAATATGATTAAGTTAAGACAAATTGATACAAACTGCTGTGCAAAGTATGGGTGACAATGATTCAACAGTTGAGAAGGTATTTGAGGATAAGTTGCGCTACGAACTGTTGACTGCACTATAGTAAGAGTTTTATGGCGTTCACAACTGCTTAAGGCCATAGAGCGCGCGACACACAAGTGGGTTGCATTCACGACAGTTCTTTGCACGGTTTCATTTTTGGTCAATTAAGTAATTAAAATGTTTAAAGATTCAAGGTCAAAATATCTAACAATGAAAATGCACATAGTATCAAAATAACAGTGTATTACATTTTTTGTAAAGACAAATAGTGGGTGGTTGGCGGGTGCTCTGATGTGGTTTGCTCCTTCTTTCCTATCAAACATCTTTTGTCCTTATCTGCTCTTCTTCTTTTTACTGTTTTTTACTCTCTTGTAACACCTCTAATCTTCTGGCGCTCATATGACCTTATGCAGTTGTGAGCGCCGTAAAACCTCTACTAAAACTAAAACCTCTACTAAAACTAAAACTAAAACCTCTACTAAAACCTCTACTAAAACCTCTACTAAAACCTCTACTAAAATTAAAACTAAAACCTCTACTAAAACTAAAACTAAAACCTCTATTAAAACCTCTACTAAAACCTCTACTAAAACTAAAACTGAAACCTCTGCTAAAACTAAAACTAAACGGCAAATGACCTTTCCACAGTCTGTGTTTACTTCCCACTCAGTCTGCATCGACAGCACTCACTGCTCACGCCATTGCGAGTGTGTAAAACGTGTAGGTCTTTGAGTTTGACGCCCATATCCACACTTTTCAGGTTATTCAAGAGGCAGGGTTTCTGGAGTCATTCAGAAACATTTTCACAGCGTCTAAGTCGCGCTTTTTTTTTTGGGGGGGGGGGAGTGCGACAACCTTACGCTTTCCTGAGGACAGTTCAGAATAGAGCACAGCCTTTGGGATTCTGAAAACAGACATTTCTACAGGATGGCCAGCCCAGCGAAATTAATAAGGGAGAGGGGGGGGGGGGGCTGGATCATAAACCTATCTCGGTAACTATGGTCTTTCAGATAAAGCCGTATAGCATGGAGGTATATTAGGAAAACATCTCTAAAAATGTAACTTTTATTTTTTTATTTTTTTAAAATCTACGATTGCCATGGTAACGGTCGCCAAATTGAAAATAAACAGCTTTCATAAAAGTAAAAAGGAATGTTTCTTTACCAACCAATTTTGTTCAAATGTGGTACATTGATAGATAAACTCAATACAAAATTTCACACAGTTGGGATCTTGGATATCTTGAATAACAAAAAAGTTAGAGATAGATAACTGACCTACCCCCTCATGCCTCTTGATTAGATTACATATTTATCCATGTAACTCACTCAAGAATGCATCGATTTTATTTTCCACCTATATAAAGTTAGGTTATGGTATGAATAACAAGCCCTGGGGATTTCAATGGAATCAAAAAAATAATAAAAAGTAGATGAGAAAAAGCATAAAAAATTGAAGTTTTGAGAAAAAAAACGACATTCTGTTACATAATAGGCAAAATGGAAGTTCTAGGACAGAAAATCTAAAAGATGATGATTGTTACACAATGAGTAAGCATTTTTAGATTAACAAGTGATTGGAGTATTATAATACGTAAAAGTCCGGGTACCATAAATTAACCAAAAATGGTCAATTTAAAACCAGCCCAGCAAAGTTCAGACATTTTTGTATCATGGCGTGGTGGAATCAGGCACTGGTCATTTTTGGGGCATGTAGAGTTATTGGTATCATCTTAAAACTTGTTAAGTTGTATTTATTTGGATGAAAAAAATATCCATTTATCTTGAATACAAGTCGAGACATTTGCAAAAGAAGGAGGTAGGGGTCACCTGTTTTCAGAGGTAAAATTAGAGAGAAAATGACCACCAAAGATTAGTTATTTCCTTAGCTTAAGAGTCCGTGGTAACTGACAAATAACATTTTGTGTGTCTTTAATCAACGTTTTTCAGAAAATTCCACACAAAAATGAGTTTTTTAATGGGCATGAAAGGTATTGAGTCAAAAAACAAAAATTTGATAAAAATTCACAAACCTGGGGAAAAATGCAAGTTTCTTCACGTTGATTATTTTGACGAGAGCCTGATTCCACCACGCTGCCTCACATTTGTGTCACGCGTGGCGGAGTCAGGCACTGGGTTCTTTTTGGGGGCATATGGATTATTGGTGTCATTCTAAAGTATGTTCATGTGCCTTCCTTTTGGCGAAAAAATATCGATCTATGTTAAAAAGAAATGGAAATATTTGCCATTGAAGGGATTCAGGGTCACTTGGTTTCAGAGGTGTAGAGCTAAGTAGCGAGAAAAAGGCCGCCTAAATTTGGTAACTTCCATATCCTGACATGAGGGTCCTTGGAAACTGAGAATTTACATTTGTTATGCCTTTAATCAATGTTCTGAGTAAATCCACATAGAAATGTGTTTTAAAATGGACGTAGAAGACAATTTTTAAAAATGCATTTCATTATTTTGACGAGCGCCTGATTTTCCCACCATCACCATGCCTCTCATTTTGAGCTCAGAAAATTGTCTCTCTGCATTTGCTCTTTTGATAAATTCGGCGTCTGGTACTTTACCTTGCCTTTTTTATGCCAAAAATTCTCCTGAGGCATTTCATAAGAAGAAATTAATGGTTAAGCTTCTTGGCATGATTTCGAAACTCTCTCCAGACCTCAGGACCATACAACAGGGTCGGGAGGACCTCAGCATTGTAGATTTCCAACTACCCCCCCCCCCCACCCCCGGGGCAGTGCCACTGACTGTAGTGTCTTTCGGCCATTCCCAAAGGGGGGACATTTCTCCTTCAAGCATAGTAGAAATGTAAATGGGCTGACTCACGCTCATAACTGTGCCTGATCTACAACAGGGAACTGCTACTTTTTCTTTCCTGATCCTTACTATTGTCATTTTCCTTTACTTCTTTTGTATGTTTGTCACTCTCTTGTGACCTGCTATATCCGGGGTGCCTCGATAGTCGAGGCAGACCTTGTGCTGTTGAAGCTAGAGAGGTGAGCAGTCTAAGTCTGATTCCCTGTAAAGACTTCTCTGTTGACACCCACCCCTTGGCGCTCATATGGCCTTATGCAGTTGCGAGCGCCGTAAAACCCTCTACTATAAAAAAAAGACTTCCAACTTTTTCTCTGTTTTGAAGACAGTATACTGCCAAGATGTCTGCAGCTACCAACATTGCTCAGTGTTGTTTTACGTTTTGTTTTATTCAAGGAGGGAGGGTCTACATGATATCACGCACAAGCGACTGGCTGGAAAAGGAGAACTTGTGTCTTTGCTGTGTTTATTGTAGGTTCAAATTTCTCATGTGTAAAAATACATATCCCCACTCACCTCTCCCTCTCCCTCCCCCTCCCCCTCTGCCTCTACCTCCCCATTTCCCTCTCCCCCATCCTCGCCCTCTCCCCCTCCTCGTCCCCCTTTCCCTCTCCCCCCCCCCCCCTCACCTCCGCCTCCTTCCCCTCACGCCCCTCCCCCCCTCCCGACAGGTTGCTCTGATAGTAACCAAGAGGAGAGTACTCTTCCTCATCGCCGCCATCTTCCTGTTCAGCCTCTCGCTTCTCTCCCCTTTTTTCTTCATCTACAAGATCAGCTGGGTCAGAACAGGGCCCCCAGGACCGACGTGGACCCCCCGGATCTCAGAGACTCCGTTTTTCCGGTACGTTCACCGTTTTCAGTCTTGTGCAGGGCGGCGAGGTTCCCGGTTATTGAAAGCTAGGAATCGTAGGAATCGACTCTGAACCCCATCAAATTACTTACTTTCCAATAATGGTAATTCTACATGTGATTACCTGGTAGCTCCGAACCTCTTTAGGATTTAGGATAACCTTGATTTCGGAACTCTACGAAGCATCAATTTTTATTTTTCCAAAATAAATTCTAAAAATAAAAAAAGAAGATTTTACTGATTAAAGTAACTGGTAACGGCTGGTTTACGTAAAAAGGAGTCGTTACTTTTCTTTCGTTTCCTTAGTCTTGGGAATCGGTTCCCGTCTAGATTCGTCGCCCAGCTCTAGTTTTCACCCATTTATCTTAACTCTTTTTTGTGCCGAGACATTTCCATCTGTGTCTGTACAGTCAAGAAAAAAATGTTCACTCATTTAAATAAAATTCACACAAACCCACAAATTCTCTCTCTCTCCCACCTCCACCCCCGACCCCACCTTCTTTTTTTAAATACAAAATTAAGCAACTGCATTAATCTAACTTCAATTGGATCGTCCAAAAAAGAAAAAATTTAATCCTGCAGGATACAAATTAGCAGAAAAACAAACCTGGAGGGAACCAGTTCAGAAAAACAGATGGACGGCGCAGTTCAAGAAACACGTATAATACTTTGTTTCTAAAATCGCCTTTTCTTTTCTCTTTTGCGTGGCCTCAGATCTTTCTCCGTCACGTCATATCTCTTCGATGTGAGGATCGGACAAAAAGTATCGAAGAAAGATGGATGGTCTACCATAGATTGTAGAGTTGTACATAAAATGGTGTAAAAAGATGAATGATCTATTGTAGATTGTAGAGTTGTACATAAAATGGTGTAGAAAGATGAATGATCTATTGTAGATTGTAGAGTTGACCATAAAATGGTGTAGAAAGATGAATGATCTATTGTAGATTGTAGAGTTGTACCAGTGGTGTAGAAAGATGATTGATCTATTGTAGATTATAGAGTTGTACATAAAACGGTGTAAAGAGATGAATGATCTGTTATAGGTTGTAGAGTTGTACCAGTGGTGTAGAAAGAGGAATGATCTATTGTAGATTATAGAGTTGTACATAAAACGGTGTAAAAAGATTAATTATCTATTATAGATTGTAGAGTTGTACTTAAAACGTGGTAGGAAAATGAACTATCTGTTATAGATTGTGCAGATCTAAAGCAAAAGATGTAGAAAGATGAATGACCTATTGTAGATTGTAGGGGGCATAGAGCTTGCTCAAACATGAGAGTAGTGTTGGTGGTCTAGTGCTTAGGCTACCAGACTCGTAGTCGTGAGATTGGGGATTCCGAGGTTCGAGCCTCAGCTCGGTCCAACGTTGTGTCCTTGTGAAAAGCACTTTACGCTTGGCTCAGTCCATATGGACGTTAAACTCGAAAGTCCCGCCTCTTAAATAACCTAATAGTTTTGATAGGGGCGTTAAACCTATACCATTTCACCATTTTTTTATTTTCAAAAGTGAGGCGTTCAGAATAGATAAGTAAAGTTACTTGTCAGGCTTCATCCTGATGGACGTAAATTATGGTTAATTTAAATGTTTAGGTAGAGTTTGTACAATGTGTAAGTATGACATGATAAAAGACCCATTGGTAAACGTGAAGAAAAGGGCATCAGTTGAATGTTTATAAAGTTAACCATTGTGTCAATTTTTGGTCAACATCTCAATTCGTGGATTGCGAAAAGTAACTCATTTAGTCAGCTCTCCTCACAAATGCCATGTATTCATTGTTTGAATTATAGCTTGATCATTTCATTTGTCCGTCTTTAAAAAAAAGTCTAGCTCGTTTATTAATTTAATATGTCACGAAACTTTGCATGGCACTTCTGCAAGCCAGCGACCAAAGAAAAACTATTTGTTCAAATATTCTTAATCAAATAATAGAAAAGTGTTGGGAGGGGGGTTCTTTTGGGTTCTATATTATTATTAAAAACCACTCTTTGGATGCATACTCGGGATCACTAAAATAAATGACTTACACTTACAGTAACTGAGCCTACAAATTGCTCATTTTAAGACTGTGACACCGCCCTGCCCCCACATTTCAGTGTAAGCTTGTAGATTTCATCCCCCGGCTGTCTAGACGTCTCTAAGTGAGTCTCGAAAATTACTCACCCGGTCTCTGGAATTGTGTTTCTTTGTCGTACATTTAAGTTAAGTGTTGAGGAAAATGTGTCAACTTTTAAATGTGTTATGTGTACGCTGTATACTCCCTGCTCTTTTGGGGCCCGATTTAGGCGAACATCAAAGAAAGCGTGTCGGATCCTAGGCTTGTTGTGACCTTTGTTTTGGGAGCTACTCTGTGGCGACAGGCTGTGTTCACTTTGCCGAACGATTGCCAAATAAACATCAGTAACATCATTATCATCATCCAGTGCCAGATCTGCGACAGACATCGGCGATCATGGTTCTCTCATTCATTCCTTTGCTCGGATGCTCTCAAATAAGCTACGTTTCCCTGATCTTTCCCTCTTACCCATTTGTTTAGGTTCCCTAAGTATGTTGTTCTGGGCCTACCTTTGTGTCTATTCAGGTGTCCCAAAAACTGCATTTGTGGTTTCCTGATTGTATTTAACATTGAGCGTCCCACGTGGGGTTCATCAAGCACTACCTCATTTGATTTCTTTTCCTTCCACGATACTCTTAGCAGTCTCCTAAGAAACCACATTTCAGTTGCTTCTATTTTATTTTCTGTCTTTAGTGATTGTCCAGCATTCACAGCCATATAGAAGTGTTGACCAAACATAGCATTTCAAGTTGATAAAATGTGCAGATGATTCAACCATATTTGGGCTTAGTCAGGCTGACCATAACGAAACCGCTTACCGGAATTTTGTACTTAACTTTTCTGAAAGGTGTGAAAATCATAAGCTGCTTCTAAATGTAAAAAAAACAAAAGAACTCGCTGTTGATTTTAGAATAAGAAACTGCCCCTGCAGCCACTTGAAATTGAATGTGAAAACATCGAGCAAGTGTCAGACTATAAGTATTTGGGTGTTACAATAGACCACAAACTCAACTGGCGTGTCCACACTTGTCTCCTGCATAAAAAAGTGAACAAAAGACTATTTTTTCTAAGGATACTAACGTATTTTAAAGTTGATAAAACGTTGAAGTCCATATTCTACCATTCAACAATAGAAAGTATGATCAATTTTTGTCTAACAGCATGGGCCGGGAACGCAAGACAACAAGATATAGAAAAATTAAATCGATTAATACGGAAAGCATGTAAAATTTCAACATCTACATTCCCCTACTTGAATGAATTATACATAACAGCTTGCACTAAAAAAATTTAATTCCATCTTTATAGACAACAAACATCCCTTGTTCCCTCAAATAAAAACATCAGTCAGAAGTAAAAGACCTAGGCTTCTGATTTGTATCAAAGAAAGATATAGAAGGTCATTTTTACCTTCATCTATCAAAATGCTTCCATCTTAACCATCTTGTATAAGTATACTTACGACCTTAGAGAATGCATCATTTAACATTGAGTGTGTATATCGTAAGATTATTATTGTTCATATTGCTGCTCATTTATATTATGCATGTGATTGTAAGCCTACGTGTTTGTGCATATTTGTGTGTGTCAGTGTGTGCGTACACGAGGTGAAACACTAAACCAATGTGCCAGAATCTGGACAATAAAGATGTATCTTATCTTATGTTATCTTATTTTTATGAATTAGCTTTTTTGATTCTGTAGGTCTTCCAACTTATAGACCCGTATGCAAAGATCGGAGAAGATTGAATAGAGAGATAAATCTGTTTTCCTCATTTTAACATTGGTGAGACAAGTGAACAAGATATAGTCGTGACGATAAACAGCTTTCTTCTTCACGTCCAATTCTGCTCTTGTGTGCTGTTGGCAGGTGCTCTGATATAATGATAAACTCCTTTTTTCCGATAAAACATCTACGGTCCGCACCTTTCATCCTTTTGCGTGTGTGTCAATGAGTGTGTGTGTGTGTGTGTGTGTGTGTGTGTGTGTGTGCGTGT
>NW_004797546.1:815547-816719 GCF_000002075.1 Aplysia californica | reverse complement strand
CCCCACAGGTCCCATCGCGCCAACTTGGTGGTCCTCAACAACCTGGTGATCACCAACGTCCTGGTTTTGGCGCCAATGGTAGGCGTGTGTGTCTGCACACTTCTGGTCATCAGAAGGCTCAAGGCCAGCCATCGGCAAGTCTGTGTTGTCACAGTAGTGCCAGATTTCTGTTTCTCTTTACGATCAACATAATGCTATTTTTTACTTTTTAAAAAAGTTTTATTAGATGTTTTACGGCGCTCGCAACTGCATACGGTCAGATTTGGGGCGCGTCAATAACGTTGTTTTTGGGGGTTTTTTCAATCAAAGTATTAATAAAAATAAAAATACACAATTGTGACGCATAGTGGTGAAATCAGGCGCTCGTTAAAATAATCAAATCCAAGAAAGTGACATTTTTCTATCCATTGAGCACATTTTTTTTCGATTTTTAGGTTTTGTTTTGGCTTAACACCTTTTATGTCCTTTTAAAAACATACTCTGTGTGAATTTTACAGTCAACTGTTCATTAATGACATAAAATATTTATTTTATACGAACATTTGAAGTTTCCAAGGACATTCAAGCTTTTGAAATCACCAAATTATAGCGGCCATTTTCTCGCTTATTATAACTGTGACTCCAGGCAATCCCCACATTTTCCAAAGGCAAATATTTCGTTTTCTATGAAAGATATAGGTGTGGTGGGTCTTTTCCCCGCAAAAGCAAGACAGATGAAAAAGTCAAAATGCCCAAAAATTGACGACCGCATGATTCTACCATGTCATAACACAATTTTTTAAATTCTACGAATATTTACTGAATTTTTTTGCCATTATTACTGTACAGCCTCAGAGAATTTACAAAGGGAAGAATAATGTATGATCTTATCTTATCTTATCTTATTTTATCTTACCTTATCTCATTTCATCTTATCTTATTTTATCTTATATTTTCTTCTTATCCTATCTTATCTTATCGTTCCGTATCTTATCTCTTCTATCTTATCTTATCCTATCTTATCCTACCTTATCTCACCTTACCTCACCTTAGACGGGTATTTTTTAACCAAAACCGCGGCAACTGAATGAACTAGCTCTAAGATGATACCAATAACTCCGTATGTCCAAACATTGACACCAGATTCCACCGTATCAAACACACACACACACACACACACACACACACACACA
>NW_004797546.1:807815-814594 GCF_000002075.1 Aplysia californica | reverse complement strand
AGGGGAGAGGGGACAGGTGGGGAGGGAGAGATGGAGAGGGGGTGGGAGGGAGGGAGAGGGGGAGAGGGTGGTAAGGGGCGAGGGAAGGGGGAGGGAAGGTGGGGAGGAGAGAGGGGGAAGGTAGTGGAGGGGGAAAGAGGAAAAATGTGCTGTATCATTATCTCTCTGTAACATTATCTCTCTGTATCATTATCTCTCTCTATCATTATCTCTCTCTATCATTATCTCTCTCTCTATCATTATCTCTCTCTATCATTATCTCTGCATCATTATCTCTCTCTATCATTATCTCTCTCTATCATTATCTCTCTCTATCATTATCTCTCTGTATCATTCTCTCTCTCTGTATCATTATCTCTCTGTATCATTATCTCTCTCTATCATTCTCTCTCTCTGTATCATTATTTATCTCTCTGTATCATTATCTCTCTCTATCATTCTCTCTCTCTGTATCATTATCTCTCTGTATCATTATCTCTCTCTATCATTATCTCTCTCTCTATCATTATCTCTGCATCATTATCTCTCTGCATCATTATCTCTGCATCATTATCTCTGCATCATTATCTCTCTGTATCATTATCTCTGCATCATTATCTCTCTGCATCATTATCTCTCTGCATCATTATCTCTCTCTATCATTATCTCTCTCTATCATTCTCTCTGCATCATTATCTCTCTCTCTATCATTATCTCTCTGTATCATTCTCTCTCTCTGCATCATTATCTCTCTCTATCATTATCTCTCTCTATCATTATCTCTACATCATTATCTCTCTGAATCATTTTCTCTACATCATTATCTCTGCATCAGTATCTCTGCATCATTATCTCTTCGCTTCATTTTCTCTCTGTATCATTATCTCTCTCTGTATCATTATCTCTCTGTATCATTATCTCTCTCTATCATTATCTCTCTCTATCATTATCTCTCTGTATCATTATCTCTCTCTATCATTATCTCTCTGCATCATATCCTCTCTCTATCATTATCTCTCTGTATCAATATCTCTCTCTATCCTTATCTCTCTGCGTCATTATCTCTCTCTATCATTATCTCTCTGTATCATTATTTCTCAGTATCATTCTCTCTGCATCATTCTCTCTGTGTTTCATTATCTCTCTCTCTGTCTCTCTCTCACTCTCTCTCTCTCTCTCTCTCTCTCTCTCTCTCTCTCTCTCTCTCTCCCTCTCTCTCTCTCTCTCTCTCATTATCTCTCTATATCATCATCTCTGTCATTCTCTCTTCTTCACCAGACCGGCCCACCAGCGCGGGTTCAGCCTCCACCATTTCAAAACGTCAACCCGGAAGCAGCAGGAAGGAACCGAGAGACCGGTCCGTTGACGAGAGTAAGAAAACGACCCGGATGTTGCTCACCGTTGCCATCATCTACATCGTCTGCAACTTCCCGACTGCGCTCACCCGATTGGTCAACTCCCTGGAGCCAGAGTTTGCCAGTTTCGGCGGTCGCTATAGCAACATCTTTCTGGCGGTGAGCGGCCTCAACATCCTGCTCCTGTGTGTCAACTCCAGCGCCAACTTTGTGGTGTATATGGCGTCGAGTTCGAGTCTGGGTACGGCGTTTCGTCGCCTGCTTCCGACACCGACACTCCCGTGTCGTGGCAGCGCACGGAGGACAGAGAAGAGAGAGAGAGAGAGAGAGAGAGAGAGAGAGAGAGAGAGAGAGAGAGAGAGAGAGAGAGACAGAGAGAGAGAGAGAGAGAGAGAGAGAGAGAGAGGGAGAGAGAGAGAGCCCGCGGCCCAACCCAACCATAACTGAACAGTACAGACACAACGGGCCAGCCGCTCGGAACTAAGTCGGAGGGATTGAAAGAAAAGAAAGGTTGAATTAAACGGAGGAAATGAATGAATAAAGTCAATTGAAAGAATAAAAGTAAGTTTAAAAAACGAATTTGAAAAAGATAATAATTCATTTTTTAATTTAAAGTAACTTTCTCGAATGCCCTTTGCATTATTAATTGTGCACACGCACACGCACACGCACACGCACACGCACAAACACACACACACACACACACACACACACACACACACACACATACACACACACGCTCTCGTGCTTCTTTCATACGCACAAATACAAGTACTCATAATTTACCTACATTTTATATGTCTACATACATACTTATATATTACTAGCTGGGCCCCCTTTCGATGAAAGGAATGATCGGTGTATTAACATCAAATGAAAGTAATTGGCCTACTATATTTACACTCTACTGGAAAGGAGCAATACATTTTGAGAGGTGAAAAAATTAGAAGGTCTAGATAGATCTATACTCTCAAAACAAAATGCGCCTCGCTAAATATCACTTCCGACAGCTGCGGAGATTTGTTTCGTTTCTCATTAGAATAATCACAAAGACCAAAGAAGGACGGAAACTTTTGGTCAAATATATTTGTCTAAATTCAGGAAGTGAATAAATAAAAAATGGGGCTCCGTCATGGGGACCTATCTATCTTTTTGCAGGTACTTGCCAACTTTCAACTCTCTAGCTGTCGTAGTTTTATATGGGAAAAGTGACACATGTGTTTCCAAGTTGCCAAATATAAAATAGACTAGCTGAGCACCCGGCTTTGCTCGGGGTCGACGCCTTGGCGTCACTGCTCCTACTGGTTTACGCCGCAGAGGCATGGTACTTCTATATGTCCTTGCTGTCTAGCATTTCACAGTCATATCTGGCTTCTAGATCTATATTGCTTTTGTTTAAGTCTGCCTTGATTATTTCCTGTCTTGATCTACATTGCTTTAGTGTATTGCTGTCTAGCCCTTCACAATCACAAAATACGGATTCCGCCTTACACCATCACAAAAAGCACTAAGGAAATTATAATCCACGAAAGGGCTGCTACACTTAAAGAGGAACACACCGACGTCTTCAAAATCACAGTGGGTGGTTGGCGGGTGCTCTGGTGTGGTTTGCTCCTTCTTTCCTATCAAACATCTGTCGTCCGTATCTCCCCTCCTTCTTTTTGTGTTTGTTACTCTCTTGTAACACCTCTAAGCTTCTGGCGCTCATATGACCTTATGCTGTTGCGAGCGCCGTCAAACCTCTACTAAAACTAAAACTAAACTAATCAAAATCACAGAGGCAGTGTCTATAGCTTGTTCGCTTTCCTCTGACAGCGTTTAAAAAATTCTAGCTTATTGAGAAATTAACTTAGGCCCACGAAACTTTGCATGACACTTCTACAGACTATTCGAAATGTGAGCGTGCAAATTCATATTATGCACATTTCAGATTATGACATACGAAATACGGCAATGCAACATGGCTTGACGATCAGAAATGATCCCAGGCTCAAGTACTTAGAAAAGACTGTTTCTGCGCTCTGAGGCTGCATCACTTTCCATGAAATAAACTTACAGAAATGAATGCTCATTCTGGGTGGCAGGAAGGAGAGAGCCAATGCGATGATATACTTGACCCTTCTGGCGAAACTGTGGATTCCATCCATTGAGGGTTGCATCGGTATAGCCCATGGATGTGAGCTGAAAGCTATGTTTGTACTGTCTGATTTTCTCCAGAAAGTGAGTGGACAGTGTCGACACACCAGACAGAAGGATTTGCAGTTCAGGAAGTGGTTTTGGAAATGAATGCACATCGATAGACTTTGCCTTTGCTACAGAACATACCTTGTGTTTCATATCTTACGTCCAGGCAGTGTGTACACTGTGTCGTCAGTTCCCCAATGTAGCACTCGTACTGAAAGGAATTGACAATGTAGAGGAATGCTTTTGGGAGATTTAGATCTAGAGAGTCCCCATCATTTTGTTGTTGATCTAGACCACCTCGACCTTTGCGAGCTCGAGGGGTTCCAACTGCAGAACTTCCTTTTCTTTTCGGCATTGTCATGCGCTATCTAGGTTTAGATCTAGATTCTTATCTAAGATCTATTGACGTTGTTCCCAGTAGCAAGAAAAAGAATTTGACAAAGTAGTCTAGAAATAGCGAAGATGGGCATCAAACGAAAGGATCGCAGTCGAATTTAGCTTACTTACTTTACTTTTACTTTTTTCTTCCGCTTGTACCCTGGGGTGTCGCGGGGAGACACAAGTGTCTGTCTGCAGCAAGTCGTGTGGCCTGTAGGAGGGACATCCCATGATCTTTAAGGGTGTCTGCCACAGATTCACTCCATCGTCGCCTTGGTCTTCCTCTGGCTCTCCATCCAGAATATTTAATGTTGTATACTCTCAGAGCTGGATGGTTTGAGGGCATCCGCGTGAGGTGTCCGAACCACTTGACCTTTTGTTTTTCAATGTGTGGTAGGACTGGTGTTGCTCCCACGGTGTCCCTTATGACTTCATTTTTAATTTTGTCTCTTCTTGTTTTGTTGACCGCTCTTCTTAAGCATTTCATCTCGCATGTGACCAGTTTCCTCTCTAGGGCTTTTGTTAGAGTCCATGTCTGACACTGATATGTGAGCGTTGGAAGGAAAATGGCGTTGATGAGCTTCGCCTTGGTGCTCATGGGGATATTGGGATGTTTCAGGAGAGGGCCCAGTTGGTAGCTGACTGCGTTGGCTCTCTGGCATCTAGTCTCTATCTCTCGATCTAATTTTCCATTTTCTGTGAAAATGCTGCCCAAGTATTTGAATTCTCTGCTTTGTTTCAGTCGAATTTAGCACCAAGTAGAAAAATAAAACATGAGGCTAGATCTATATGGGTCGCACCAGAGACACTAAAATATAGAGACAGGAAACGAGGCCTCGCAGTCCGTGACAACAGTGCATTTGCGAACGTGACCGCTGAGACGCGAGCTAAAAATAACCAGGCGCGGTATCGACAGCGAAGCGCGTCGCGTCTAGCCTAGGCCTAGCGAGGCCTAGGCCTTTTGAAACGAAGCGCGTCGCGTCTAGAGGGGCCTAGACCTAGCTTTCTGCGGCTTAGGCCTAGCGCAATCAGAGAACTGGCCAAGGTTGCATTTGTAAACAATGCCTCTACAATTCTATACTCTTCTGGTCTACAGAAAAGGTTACACATGTTGATGAAAACAGGACAACAGATTTTAAAATTGAATTCTAGATCTAGGCCTAGTTATAAAATAATGTCGATCTAGCATAAAACCAAAACATGTCTTGATAATATGTAGATCGAAAACTAGATCTAGAATCTACATCTAGATCTAGATTATATCTAGAGACAGTGTCAGTAGTTACATAAGAAAAAAAGTCATCTAGACTCTAGATCGAGATTCTAGATCTATAGGTTTCCAACATAATAAAAATATGCCTGCCTTAGCCTAAATACACGCATTGATCTAGATATCTAGCTTACAACATAAGCAGTTAATTTAAGATAGCCTAATAAAGGTTAATACATTTTTACTTATTTTACTAATTAGTTACACAGCCCTGCATGGAGTCTGTGGGTAGAGAAGAGTTGGAGAGGAAAAAAAGAGAGCATGCAATAGCATATAGATCTATATGCCTATAGGCAATGGTGAGAAAAGGCAACCGACTCTAGAAATAGAAAACAGAATTCGTTTTGTGTAGCCTAGGCTAGGCATATGGATAAAAACGGGAATACAAAGCGACAGATCGAACTCACCAGAGGTCTATATATATATATATATATATATATATATATATATATATATATATATATATATATATATATATATATATGTATGAATACATAAACATGTATAATGCATCTTTCATGGATTAATAGCATTTTACTGAAACTGGCTCTTACAATTAAGTGGGTGAATGTGACAGTCTTTCTTAGACTGTTTTGCTGTATGCATTGTTTCTTGCTGATTCTTTTGTATATTATGTCCATACTTCTCTGTCAGGCACATAAATTTGGGACATTACAAAATTCAAGGGTGGTCCTGACAGGGTCAAGCTAGCACTTCCTTACTTAATAATAATTGAGTAAGCTTTGTAATTTCTTTGTCTCTTTAATTTTGTTACATGTATTCCGTAGTACATTTATTACAGCAGGACATTGTCTTCTTAGATGTCAAGTTTTTTTTTCCTTCCACTTTTAATTTCTTCTTCAAAACTCTCACATCACATTGCAGACACTATTAGATCTTTTGTCATGGACAGGACCTGTATCTTTTGGAACTGGCCTGGAGGGAACAATAATTATTTATTTTGGAGGGTTTGGAACAGTAAACAGCATGGCCACAGCATTCTGCACTAGAATTGTTCAAGATGCAGATTTCCAAAGGCAGTACGTACAGTTCAAATTGCTCAGCGCACAATGCATTCCCATGGTACACGTATAGGTGACTTATGCTATCTTAAGAACCAAAGTCAGCCTTCCGATAATTCATAACTCATTTTTTTAAACATCAGAAATAAATTATAATTTTTTGGTAGGAGTTCAAAAAACTTAGATTGTAACACAGAGTTCTACAGCAGGCCTACTATACAAAAGACCGGTGCTCACAATAAATAATACACTGTGGTGGCCCATATTCTCACGTGTGCAGTTAAGATTCTAAATATTGCAAAATTCATAGATCTATACATAGAATATAGGTCTATTCATTTAGTTTCATTTCATAAAAGAGAAATATAAGTGTTTGATTGATTAGATCTAACAGTTTTTAGTGAGTACATCTACTGGAGATTTTAAAACTATAAAATTTTTGGGATAGAGTTAAATGACATTCATCCCACATCTAGTTTTCATACAATAAAGTTGAATCTTGCCTGGCATTTTTGGATTGGTTTAATTCTGATGAGAAGCTTGAATTTAAAAAAAAATTAAATACTAAATATATATTTTAGTGTCTCTGGC
>NW_004797546.1:805083-806653 GCF_000002075.1 Aplysia californica | reverse complement strand
CACAAGAGAAAAACGATATTAAGTAAGGTTAATGAAAAAGTACATGTGCAAATTCTTACATTTCAGGGTCCTTTGGAAAGCTAAATAATGCTAGGTCTGGTATTTATGCGATCTTGAATTGGCACGGACGCAGACTGCCGCAAAACACCACTTACACTTGCAGGTGACTTGCGACTGCCGACAGCCGCCATTAGCTTTGTTTACCGCGCCTCGTTTCACAATCAGCTGGTGACCTGGATACGCTAAAAGAGGCCTCGTTTCCTGTCTCTATATTTTAGTGTCTCTGGTCGCACTCTTAAAATAGTGCTCGGTATTGCGCGACAATGCGCGATAGTACCGAACGGAAGTACGACTTGAAATAAACAAACCTAGCGGATTTTCTAAAATTACAGAGACAGAAGCGTCGGCCTACAAAAGCGATCGGCGAAAGAAAGAAGTTTAGCTTTTTGCAGCAAAACTGTCGCAAAACTGAAAAAAACGAAGGGGGTCGTGATCTGGAGAATTTTTAAGAATATTTTGTAGAAAACCGCATGTCGATCGATGCAGCCATTAAAAAGCCTTTTGAATAGCAAAATTCTGCCACCACAAATAGATAATAGATGTAATAAATGTGCAGGGGCGATTCTTTTACTGGGCAAGACTGGTGGCGCCTGTCACATTTTGTTGGCTGTAGAGTGGACAAGAGAACGAATGCTGACGATACTAATTTTTTTTCATTTAGTTTCAAGTAAATACACATTGATATCTAATCAACGTTCAAAAATCCCTCGGCCGATTTGTATTAAGCCGCTCTGAGAGACAAAGGTGGTTCTTTGGTGTGTTGTCGCACTACAGAGAATCGTTCTTTCGTCTTAGTTTATCACTCCGGCTCGTATGTATCACGATGTGAAACTTAATTTGATATGTGTCACGACGTGATGGAATCAGGCGCTCGTCAATTTATGGGCATGTGGAGTTATTGGTATTAATTTAAAACTTGTTCATTCGTCTTGCTTTTGTTGAAAAAAAAGTACACATCTATCAAGAATACAAGTCGAGATAATTTTTTGCGATTAAAGATGGTGGTATCGTTTGGTTTCAGATGTAAAATTGGCGAGAAAATGGCCGCCATAGTTTGGCGACTTCCAAAGCTTAAGAGACATTAGAGACTACAAATTTACCTTTTTGTGCCTTAATTTAAATTAACTAACTATTTTCATTAAAGTGCACATAGAAATGTGTTTTTAAATGGGCCTTAAAGGTGTTGAGTCAAGAAACAAAAAGTCGACAAAAATTGCCCAACGGACAGAAAAATGCCAGTTTCTTCGATTTCATTATTTTGACGAGCGCCTGATTTCACCACGATGCCTCACATTTTGATTACGCGAGACCTTTCAGAACGCCGCCCGCCCGGCGGTGACGTCAGTCAGCCTGGCGAATTCAGCTGTTGACTTGTGCGGTTGGCCGGTGCTCTGATATAATGATAAACTCCTTTTTTCCGATAAAACATCTAACGTCCGCACCTTTCATCCTTTTGCGTGCGTGTCAATGTGTGTGTGTGTGTGTGTGTGTGTGTGTGTGTGTGAGAGAG
>NW_004797546.1:802928-804635 GCF_000002075.1 Aplysia californica | reverse complement strand
CTTCCCCCTTCCCCCTTCCTCCCTCTCCCACCCCCACCCCTCCCTCACCCCCAGCTGAGGACTTGTGGCGTCGGTGGCCTAGTGGTTAGTCTCTCGAACTCGCAACCGTAAGGTAGTGGGTTCGAATCCTGTCAGGGACCCGACGTTGTGTCCTTGGGAAAGGCTCTTTACCTAGCATCTGCGTTTGTTGCCATTTTTTTGTCCAAAAGTTGTCAAAAGTTGCCACAAAAAGTGGCAAAAGTTGCCCAAAAAGTTGCCCAAAAAGTTGCCATTATTTTTCAAGCTTTCAACTCTCTGTGACGACGTATATAGCAATATATAGATAGAGGTAGCAAAATCTAAAGCACCAGAATTTCTTGTGCTGTTTTAAGCCTCCAGAATATCATTTGTAGTCACCCAGTGTATAAAATCGTGAAAAATAAAGGTTTCGCAACAGAATGAATGCAAAATTAGAACAGCACGAATAACTAACCACAAAATTAAAAAATTAGGGCGCGTGTCCACCTGTCCCAAGATATGCTGTTTTAACCCTAAACGTGTTTAATTCAAGAAACAGTAGGCCTAGAGGATATTAGATGTAAATTATAGGGCGTGCCAGTGTCAGTGAAGTATCCGGTTTTGGTGGAGACACGCTCTAAAATGTACACATTTATATTATTGAAAGGGTGGAGCAGCATCAAATTAAATGACATTAAATCTAAGCTGTATAAACGAAAAATAATATAAAAAAATCATCAGAACAATTTTTAGAAAAATTAACACACCAACAAATTGAAACGAAACCAAGGCGGGAAAAGAAGACAAACAGCTAATAGAAATAGTAAGTAACGTAACGTGTTTATATTCTCGGCATGAAAATAGATACACATCATGGACATCTTAAAACGTATCAAAATACATAAATGTGTAATATGTTAGGAAGTAGCTTTGTTGTTTTGTCTTTTTTGAAAAATGCAAAAATCGCGACCGCGACAATAGCAGATGCTAGTTTTACACGAGTTTTCCTCACTTCACCCAGGTGGGAATTGGTACCCAGCTATAGACAGTTAAAGATCTTGTCAGTTTGTAAGTGTTTGAGCGCTTAATCAGCTGCTTGCACTGTATGCTTCCCGGGAAGCTGAGAATATTTCTGAGTGTTCTATGGTCTGCTGAGGTAATAATATAGTGTACAGCGCGAAGAGCTTGCTGTCGAGCGGGGTTATGCGCTATACAAATTAAATGCAATTTATTATCTATTATTACATACAAAGGAAGGACACATACTTTCATCAATTACATTTATCATTATTCAACCTGTCTCTTATTACTGCTTGTACATCTATTGTTAGCCTGATTATTTCTATTGAATTTTAAGCTATCCATGTTTCTGTTTTGTTTTCTCCTGGACGCCTATTTCCCGGAGTTAATTACTTGGCCAGGACCCGAGACCGTAAATTATACATGTATTTATAATCATTGGCCAGGACCCGAGACCGTAATGTATACATGTATTTATAACCATAGGCCGGACCAGGGACAATAAATTATACATGTATTTATAATCATTGGCCAGGACCCTGGGTCGGCGATCCTGTGTTCCGCCCAGTTGAAAGAATTATAATTACATAGGCTAATTATATTATATAGTTACATAGGCTAATTATATTATATAGTTACATAGGCTAATTATATTATATTATCATTACAAAGGCTAATTATATTATATTA
>NW_004797546.1:778866-802828 GCF_000002075.1 Aplysia californica | reverse complement strand
CCCCAACTAAACACCTATCGTCCTAATCTCCTCGCCTTTTTAAAAAAAGAGTTTGTTACTCTTTTGTAACAACTCTTTTTATCAGCACTTATATCACCTTATTGTGTTGAAAGTGCCATTAAACTCTTATTGGAGCTTAAACGTTTGTTCAATGATGTTCTCTCTGGTTTTACTTTACAGAATGGCAAAGAGCTGTACGGGTCTGAGATCCGCGAAGACTTGAACGCCGTGCTGCAGGAGTGGTTTCCTTACAACCCCAGTCGGCGACAGAAGTAAGTGAGAGGTGGGGGGGGGGGAGGGTTGAGATGTGTGTGCGTTTGTGTATTGTCTGTGTGTACATGTGTGTGTACGTGTGTGTATGTGTGTGTGCATGTGTGTACATGTGTGTGTACATGTGTGTGTGTTTGCGTGTGTGTGTGTGTATGTGCTGCTCACTCTCTCCCTGTTTCATCTCTCATTTACTCATTCTCTCCCTCTCTTGTTACATGGTCTCTCTCTCTCTCTCTCTCTCTCTTGTTTCTCTCTCGCTCTCTCTCTCTCTCTCTCTCTCTCTCTCTCTCTCTCTCTCTCTCTCTCTCTCTCTCTCTCTCTCCCTTTTTCTCTCTCTTTCATGCGCTGCACAGTGGTGACCAGCAATGGCGTGGTTGTGAAATTGTTTTGTATTGGTGTAATATTTTGTATTTATATATGTATATGTGTATACATGTATGTATGTGTATATTCATAATTATGTATCTATATGTACGTATGTTTGCCATTGTTAGCCAAATTGCCCTTCTGGGATCAATAAAATTGTAATGTATTATTTTATTAATTTTGATAACACTGCTGTCTTCCCTCTCTCTGGTCTAGGTTGCGCAGTGTGTTTGTTGACCTGGTCATTGAGATCTTGCTTCACAAAGGGACGGGGTGTCACCATAGCAACAAAGAGGCCACCGACTCCCAGCCAGGCAGCCCGCTGGGCTCTGGCCGTGTGCAGAAGTGCCAGTCCAGCTCCTTTATACACTTTGAGGAAGGTGAGATCACACCGGAGCTGTCACATAACTGAAACTCTTAGTTATTACTTTCTGTTTGATATAATAGAGAGCTATAAAGACAAAACAGAAAAGTGGGAAGACATGGAGTAACATCAAGAGGCTAGCCCAGGATAGGGAAAGGTGGAAAGTGTTTGTTCGTGGCCTATAACCTGACCCAGGGTGAGAAAGACAATGATGATGATGATGATTAAGACAAGGAATGTCTTTCTGACATACTGGTAGACAGTTTACTGTTTGACAGACATACAGACAGAGGTGAGAATGGATGGGCAGATGGACAGACAGATAGACTGACAAATAAAGAGACAGTCAGTGGTTTATGAGCAGATGTTAATATGTTTCTGCTTAAAGAGAGCCATGTTATTGAACAAGATTAACACTTTGCGGTCACTTGCCGCAATAATGCGACGGTGAAAATTATCCATTCCGGTCACCCGACGCAGTTCTGCAACAGGCCCGAGAAGTTTGTTGCATTCACTCTCTGGGCTAGGTGACAAGATGGGGTATTTTGTACTGCTGGCAATGTGACTGGAAATGTTAAACTCTTTCACCCTCCGTTTCAGATCAAGCTCACAAACTTCCTCAAGGCTGTGTGCTGGAGCGAATCTTCAGCATCCAGTCGTTGGATGACCTGGGCATTGAGAAGGTGTTCCCCTTGTACAAGAGGCTCAAGGCTCGCATGGAAGCAGAGCCTGGCTTGAGGTTTGTGTCTGATGTTGTCTGTTTTACCGGATGATTTGTTTGTGTAAAGAAAAACACATTGACACAATAATGGTCATTTAGTGTCGGGAAAAAGTGAGGCAGACAGACTGACAGAATCAACAGAGGGAAAGTAAAGAAGTAGGACCTACCAGTGGTTTGTTTGTTTGAGTAAAGAGAAGCACATTGACACAATAATGGTCATTTAGTGTTGGGGAAAAGTAAGACAGACAGACAGAATCAACTGAAGGAAAGTAAGACCTACCAGTGGCACCCTCCAGCCACCCGCTTACCGATGGTGAGAGAGGGGGTTGGGTGGGTGTGGATGGTTAGTTGGAGATTGTGGGAAGTGGTGAGAGGTTGTCAGTGCTGGTGGGTTGTATTATGAGGGGATGGGACATTTATAATGTTTGGTACAATTTTTTTATGACTCTGGTTGATAATGATAGGTGTTCTGGTGTGGTATACTCCCTTCTTTCCTATTAAACGTCTGTCATCCTTATCTCTCCCCTTTCTTTTCTTTGTATCACTCTCTAGTACCACTTCTTATCGTTGATACTTGAATGGCCTGTTTGTGTTGCAAATGCTGTAAAACTGTTACTAAAACTAAATCTGAATTCTTCGATATTAAAATGACTTAATTCCTCTAGACAGAGAAATTTATACGGTTTTTATTGCTTCTACAGAGAGAAGTGGGGTCTGAATGGTCCCTACGATGACCTGTCCTGGCTACTGGGCAGCCAAGGGGAGCAACTGGAGGATCTTGACCCCGGCTCTGAGGAGTACGACGTGCTCAAGGTAAGTTGCTGTAAGCTTAACTCCTCTTTCCATACAGCGTGGTGCATTTTGCGTCCTGAGCCACATATGCTTTATGGCAGTAAGTTGTGTTTTGCTGCTCAGCGAATTTGTTTATTATCAAGACAGTCTTGTTTTCACACTCACTCACTCACCTGTCGTGTGTGTTTTGTCTTCTTTTACTGCCAGTTTCTCTCTCTCTCTCTACCTCTCTCTCTCTCTCTACCTCTCTCTCTTTCTCTCTCTCTCTCTCTCTCTCTCTCTCTCTCTTTCTTTCTCTCTCTCTCTCTCTCTATCTATCTCTCTCTCTCTTTATCTATCTATCTCTGTCTCTCTCTCAGTGGGTGGTTGGCGGATGCTCTGGTGTGGTATGCTTCTTCTTCTTTCCTATCAAACATCTATCATCCTTATCTCCCTTTCTTCTTTTTTATGTTTGTTACTCTCTTGTAACACCTCAAATTTTCTGGTGCTCATATGACCTTATGCAGTTGCGAGTGCCGTAAAACCTTACTAATACTAAACTAAACTCTCTCTCTCACTCAACCAGTGCAGCTTGGCATGGACATTTTTTTAAAATTGTGTGTGATCATGTCTATTAATTCCACTCATAATACTTATAATGAAGATTTATGTCCATTCTTTCCACTCAAGATTCCTTACCTTACTTAAAAAGTTTGCTCATATCAGTTCCTTACACTTAATGTTTTTCAAATATAAAGAGCTTTCTTAACTTTTCACTCCAGGTGAAACGGTTTTTGATCTCGAAGACCTTACAAGACTGCTCCATCATCGTTGCCATCAAGCCTGCTGGGACAAAGTGAGTGTTTGAGTTATTGTGATGGGGGAGCACGAGGGGTGGTGTTGACCCATGGAGGTTCACTCCTTCACGTGTCGAGGGACGTAATAAAAGTTTCTCTATGCCTCTCTTTTCCTTTTGTCTTACAAGCAGGCAAGGATAGCTATCCTTTGAAATGGTCGGAAACCTTGTTTTGTGTTAGTGAGTCTCTTGGAGAGGGAGGTGTGTGGAGGGAGGCGATTCCTCTCTGATTCAATCTTTTTCTTTTGAAAGTAGGCTGATCATTGTGTTTGCCTTTTCAGTGGATACACAGGCTACAAAATAATTAGTGAATACACAGTGGTAGGTGTTTATGGAATGTGTATCCTGGTATTTCATGATGGTGTTTGTTTTTTAAGATATTTTTTTTACTCGTAGCTTTTTTTTTCAAAATATGTAATTCTTTTTTCCCCCTTGATGAATGAGTGACTTCTTGTTTTCAAAACAGATATTTAAACTTTATTTAAGACAGACATAAATTTGTTTGAAATGTCTTTGCTTTTTATTAACATTGCTATTCATATAAATGTTTTCCTAAGGTAAATAATTGTATTTGTTCTTTTGAAGAATGAGTTGTATGGTTTGCTGAACAACTGTCATTTAAATATTTCGCAATACAGAAGTTTTTTGTATGCAGTGTTTTATATCAACATTTTGTTTTGTGACTTTTTTTTTTCTTCGAGAATTAAATATAATATATTCTATTTGCTCTTTTCAGGAATATCTTGTATTGTTTTTAGAGAGATAAATTTATTTCACCCTGAACATTTTGAGGTTTTTTTTGTTGTTTGCTACATATTTATCATTTCTATTCTCATCATTCTGTTTTCAAAAGGTGTAATTCTATTTGCAATTATAACAAAAGACATGTATTGTTTGTAAACAATTATTTTTACTTTTGTTTCTTTTTTTTTTTCTTCTTTTGTGTCCAGTGAGAGCATAAAGAGCATGGAAGACTACTTACGCTTTGAGGGTGACTTGTACGACTTCTCTGTCAGTATTGTGGACCTCGACCCCAAGCCGTTTGAGAAGGTGAAGACGTACTTCCGACAAGCCACGGACATCGCAAGTGCTTTCTCTGAGATGCCGGGCAGTGGCTACATCTTGGCCTGCCACGGTACGGGCTCCTGATAGTGGACAGAGGATACTGTTGTCCCTGTGCTCGTGTCTCGATTTTTAAAAAATGAAATATTGTTCCCCTTTTTTTTTCAGTTTTCAATAACTTTTTCAATGTTTTTTTCCCCTTTACGTATATTCTATTGTGAAATATTATGTTGGGCATTCTTTACCAGAAACGTAACAATTTGTTTGTTTTTTCATTAATAGCGACTGGAACTTTTTTGTTTATGTCATATTAAAAATGTAAGTTTCTCATAAAGAGCATAAGCTTGGTAATTTATTTTAGATTATGTTGTGAAAACGTCTTTCGCTACAAGCATTGGCTTTTTTTTTTCTTGTTACTTTGTTGTGAAGGTTTGAAAACGAAATGCCTAGTATTCATGTGTTCACCAGGGGTGCAGTAGAAATTTTTCAAAGCCAGTTTTTTCATTTAGCCCACATGCTCGCTTGAGAATTGTCTGCAAAAGAGAACAAAAGTTCTGGCTTGTCCAGCTCTAGACTGTTTCCGTGCCCATCCTCGATATATCATTTGCCACGACTGTTTTCTCCATTCTGAAACTGACCATTTTGTCTGATGAGTAGACCCATTCAGCAAAATTTATTTTTGAGCACCAACCATGTTCACAGATTTTAAAAATACTTTTTGCTTTGCTTTGGCTTTTGTTTCTTCTTCCTTTTTCTTTGGTGGCTTTTCTTTTTAGTTATTTTTTTTCGCATCATCTTCATTTAATTTTTATGGCTTTTTCCTTTACTTTGTCTTTTTTAAATCTTAAACAGAGCTTTCCTCTCACTACACCATCTCTCCTCCACCCCCCCCCCCCCCCCCCACCAGCCCATTTTAAAACTTAACGTTTCTTGACCCAACTAGCCATAAATTCCTGCTCAACCTTTATATATCTTAACAGTTAACAATAAATGATCTCGTCTCTTCCTGCCTAATGTGACCATTATTTGTTTTTATCAGTATTGTTTTGTTCAGCTCAGATTAGTCTGTCTGAGAGCCATTTTGTCAGTATCATGCCACTGTTGCCCTTATCAATTTCTGGTGGTTTTCAGATTAAAAGAGTTGTTTGAATAAAGACACAGTTTTGTTTTATGTTTCATTATTTCCTTCTTAATTTTTGACCTGCAAAATTATGAGGGACCAAGTCATGATTCAGATTTGGGCACACTTTTCTTGTGACTTTCTCAAAACTTTAAAAAAATGATGCTGACGCTCTTATGGAATCTTTTTTCTCTTCTCAATCGCCTCACGCTTGAAGTCCGGTATCTATCGTATACTGGGCCATCCAGCTCAGTTGCTTATGGAATGACACTGGTGATTTATAGAAACAGAAATAACAGGAAAGTGGAGTCTCAAGTCCAGTTGTCTTTAACTCTTCTCTGAGAGCCGAACATTCGATTGTCTCACCCCAACCCTTCATGAACTTGGTTGAAGTGGCGTGGTACTGTGTTTTTTAGTTTTTCCTTTTGTTTCTTTTTTTATTTTGATAAATGGTGACACATTTGTGGCTTTTTGCAAGTCAGTGGGTTTTGTTGAAAGAGAAATTATAATATTGTACTCGGGTGATTGGAGGGCGCCAGTGGTAGGCATTGTATTATGTCCACATTCTTCTTTTTGAACCCAAACAAAACTATTGATTGGATTATAAGTAGGTGGCATTACTGTTGATTTGTGCATGGCAAATTTCCCCCCATGCTCGGCAGCTGAGCCGTGCTGGTCAAGGTCACGGGATGGTGATTACTTTCATGGGTGCTACACTCCGTTATCCGCTCGACGGTGATATCAGCCGTCAATCACAGCTTTGACAGAGCCCGAATTCAGCAATGTTTATGAAATGATAATGACAATTGTTTTATCGCATTTATGTAGTAGTGCATTTTCAGCGGAAGAGTTTTGGAAGTTCTGTACCAGGACAAATTATGGTTGTGTCGGTGCAACTGAATGGAAGATGTTTTTCTCTGGGATGTTATAGAGTACTATGCAATACAATATGGGCATCCCTTGTGAAGTAATGTATTTCGAGAATGAGAGTGGAATGAGTCGCTGTTCTTGGTTCGGGAGGTGCAAGTTGGAGGACGGATTTGTTGTTTCCTCTAGTCATAATCAGAAATTCATTTTTTTCTATATTTTTTGTGTTGTGTACTGAATGTAATTTATATGTATATAATAATATATGTCTGTGAATATACAGAGTGATTTTCATGAATGTTTTGTTGTCATTGACTTCCCCTAAACTGTACGTTGAGATTTACACTTTGTTCACCGTAACTATTCAAAGAACAACAGCCCATAGCATGTGTTCTAACAATTATCAGCTTTAACTTTTGATATGAAATGTATGTTTATATGTGGATGGTTGGTGGGTGCTCTTGTGTGGTTTGCTCTTTCTTTTCTATCAAACGTTTATCTTCCTTATCTCTCCTCCTTCTTTTCTTTGTATGATAGTCTCTAATCTTCGGGCACTTATATGTCCTAATTGTTTTTCAAGTACTGTAAAACTCTTACTAAAACTAAAACTAAGTATGTTTGCATTTATTTGTATTTTCTCATCATGTTGATACTCAAAAAGTCCCCTCTCTTTTCTCTTTCTAATGAGTGAGAAGTAGGATGTGCTACATTTGCTAGTGCTTGTGTAAATGATGTAAGATAAGATAAGATAAGATAATACTTTATTATCCCAGAGGGAAACAATAGCCATGGTGATGCACACCAGAAAGTATTTCTACATATCTTGTTGTAGTTTGTCTACTGAATTTTTACTTCAGTTATGCTGATGGGTGACTGGAGGGTGCCACTGGTTGGTACTGAAGTACTACTTTTCATTATTCCCTCCATTGTTTTGGTCTGTCTTGACTTTTTTTCTGTGCAGTAAATGACTGTCATGTCATTGATGTACTTCTCTTTGTTTACCTGAGTTCAGTTACACAGAGTAGAGATATATGAATGAAGTTTAGTAAGTGCAAGAAAAACAGGGACTGCGTTCAATATCTTTGTTTTTGACCAGTTTGGAAGACTACTGGAGGTGTCAAGTATTTTTTAAGTTATTTTTTGCTTCAGTCTGTCATTCATCATGTTCTTTTTAAATTAGGCACTGTCTGTCAGACTACCTTGCTGGACTGATCATCAAGACTATACTTGTGCTCTGTGATTCTCATTGTGTATACCCCACTCACACACCCCCCAACACTTCCCCTTTCCTCCCGTCCCTCACTCACTACCTTCCCTCCATCTCTTGCTGAGACCAAAGACTCTGAGATACTGTGATGATGAGCCAGTCAAGACCCCATCAGTAGTCCCCCTTCTCTCGTGTGCTTTCTCTGCACTGTTTCTCCTGCTGAGGGAGTAAGAGTGAGGGAGTTTGAGGGAGTTGTGCATTGTTCTGTTATGGTTTGGTTGTTTAGTTGTTTTTTGTTTGTTGTTTTTTTTTAGGGGGGAGGGTGTTTTCTTTTGTTTGTTGCTTTTCTTTTGGAATTAGGGAGATGAAAAGAGGAAAAAAAGTTTGGAAATGGGGAGGGGGGGGGGGAGGGGGGAGAAGGTTGTAAAAGAAGGAGGTAAATCTTCTTTTAGGTTTTCTACAATTATCTTTTTCAGTTTGTGCTTTGTCGTAGTATTTTCTCAGCAGGTGTTTTGATGGGTTGGAGTAGCAGTGCCCTCAGTGCAAGTTTAAAAAAAGTCTGTTTCATTATCGAGCCAGTGGACTGCTCATTTGACTAAATTTGTTGTTGTGTTTGCACATTTAGTGTGTCTGCGGAAACGTAAAATAATTCTGCACACATTTTTTCCCCCCTCTTTGACAATGAAAATAACAAAAGTGAATTAATGTAATCATCAAAATTTCGTGTGATTTTTGGTGTATCGAAAAGTAACTTGTAAAAAGTATTTACTTGAATAAGAATATTAAAAGAGCTGGTTTATATGAAGAGAAGATAACACGGAATGGATTGATTGTTTTTTTCTTTTTCTGTTTGTTTTTTTGGTTGTTTTTTTTTTTTTTTTGGGGGGGGGGGGGGGTTTACATGACATGAATGCCATCTTCTGCTGAACTTTTTTTTTTTCTCGGATTTATGTGTACATACTTTGGTGGTTTTACTTCACCCCCAATGAAGCAAGAAAGCATTGGCTTACTTTTATGATCTGAGCTTTTGGGAAAGAGTAAACTTATTTGCAAAGGATCTTTTTGCTTATGAATAAGTAAAAGATGTTGTGGCTTTAAAACTTGTCTGCTTATATGTATTAGCGTTGTTGTAAAGGGCGTATGTATGCATGTTCATTCACTTGTATTTTGAGAGAGAATGAATGTATTATAAAGCGCCTAGATATGTATTGTATGGGAGTGGCTGCTGCAGAAATTACCTGCATTATTATTTTCTATTTTTTTAAGAAAGTCTTGTCATATCCATCCCATTTTGTTTGTTTGGGTATTCATGCATATTCTTGTGTTTGTATATGCTTGTGTTTCTGTGAGTGTGTGTGTGTGTGTGTGTGTGTGTGTGTGTGTGTGTGTGTGTGTGTGTGTTTGTTTGAATATATGTGGGTGTGTCGCTTCAGTAATTGTCTATAACAGTCAATAAGTGCATTCTCTTTCATTTCTGGCCAGTGAGTTCCATGTTGCACTCTCCATCTTCGTTAGCTCTGCTTTAGGTCCTGAAATTGTACAGAGTAAGTTATGCTATGGATTGTGTTGTAATTTGATTGTCTGGTAAAGCTAGTTGTCAAGTTTTGTCCATTGAGCTCAGGTAGTGAATACGATTTCAAATAATCCTTGTAAGTCTTTAAAAATGCATTATTGGATTTGTTGCAGAACCAGTAACTAATTTGACAATTTTCCCTCGTTTGTTTTTCTTCAGTGGTTGACCTCACAGGTGGTTGGAGGGGTGTCGCTTGTACAAACCACTTTTTTCCTCTTACTCTGTTATTTCTGTCTATCGCTCCTCCTTTTTCCCAGCGTTAAATGATCAATATTATGTCAATAAATGTACTTTTCTTTACTAAGAAAAAAAAAATAGGTAACATCGATTTCAAAATTTATTTTATTTCTATCCTTTCTAAACGACAGTTGGGATTCTTTGTTCATGAACCTGTCCTCTTTCATAATCAAATGGCTTGCATTATTTTTCTTTACCATCAGTTCGCTCTACTTAAACAGTTTTATATTTCTAAAATATCTTTACTGGCATCAAATTGGTCACATAGAAAATGAATATTGAGGGATGGAGATGTTTTCTGATTATTCTTTTACTCTCATGGAACATTTCAGAAGTATTTGAGAACCATAAGATAAGCTTTGTATTCTCAAACAGGTTGTTACTTTAAGCAAAAATCTTTTTGTATTTTATTTCTTTATTCTTGTGATAAATCTTTTTTCAAGTCTTCAAGTCAGAAGAGGTCACGGCGTGAATTGTCTATAAAATGTAGAAATATTAGGATTTAAGGCTTTGAACGCTCACAGATGCATTCTGTCTGTTATTGCTCAGCGTTTCAGTCACCTGTCTAGAATACTACATAGTGTTTTGCTTTTCTAGAATTACAACTCTCCCTCAGAAAATCTAGATAGATTTCAAACTTACCGAGGAAATCTTAGAATAATGATGGGGTTTGAATTAGACGTTAAAAATTTTTCTTCTTTTGTTTTGTCATGACGTGGAGCCTTTGTTCTTTTTGGGTTTTTTCTACTTTGCCTAACTTCTCATATGGGTCTGTGGTGGAATGGTCAGGCTTTTTTTTGCTGCATGCTGAAGACACGAGTTTGATTCTTGACTGGGGAAGTTGGTTTTTTAAAAAGTATTATATCTGTTTATCTGCTTGGATGTTGTGTTCAACTCAGCCCGGCAGGGTGAGGCAGACTGCCGCACAAAATGATCTCCATTGTGTTGGGAGTTTAAAAATACTTACAATTACAATAAAGCTTAGCTGATCAGTATTCCACCTTGGACTTTTCTGTCTCTGTGCAACAAGGTGCTTCACATGTATATGTGACATTTTGAAAAGCTTTTTGGAAAAATCAAACACACAAGAAATTAATGTGGAAATATATATATATATATAAAGTATGAAGTATCTCATGAAAAATGAGGATGTATCGCTTTCATGAAAATCAAGGAAATTAGGGGAATTAGGGAAATGTCCTGAAAAGTAAGAAAATGGCACCATAGGTAATGTTGGGAAATTTCTGATAAAAAGTATGGACATGTCATGGAAAAGTAGGGAAATGAAGTAGAAAAATGTCATTGAGAATTGCCTCTCTGGTATTTAATCTTCTTAATTTTCTCTAGAAATGGTTGCAGAAAATTGTCCATCTGCAGAACTTCGTGATGCAAACTAACTTCACAGAAGAGGTGCATTTCTATGTGTGTACTTTATAGATTGGGGTATGGTAAATTTTGTGTGTGGTTCGAATGATCAAAATCTTAAATAATTATACCATTAACCCGATGGCAGAGTGACTTACGTCTTAGAAATCGCAAGGCCAAGTTCTCGTGCTGCAAATAAAATAAATGTTTTTTTGTGCAACGGGTCTTTTGCGTGACCGAATTGTTCAATAGTGCTTTAAAACATATTCTTGTTTCTACTTGTCAGGTTGTTTGAAGAGATTTTCAATGTCCGCTTTTCAAGAGTTGACCAGTACAATCTTTTCTATCTTTTTTTTAAATAAAAGAAACCCTCTTTCCATCATATTTATGTGTAAAGCATATAGATTTTATGTGAAATTCTGTAGTCACATTATATTTTCTACTGAAGAATTAATACGAATTCGTAAGACTAGAGTTGGTGAGTTCATGGTTGCTATAATTGAATCATATATCATTATGTGATCCACAGGAAGATGGAGCCCAGATCTTTTTGTGTTTGTCAATTCTGGTCTCTGTGAAATATCCTCATTAGATGCTCAATGATCCCAACATGTTATCACACAGCATTTATATTGGAGGCTGAGAACTGGGGGGTGACTTTATCCAATTTTTTTATTTTGAGAGAAAAAAAGGGTTTTTACAGCAAGGTATAAACTGGAATTGCTTGGAAATTGACTCTTTGGGGATTGCAATTCTGACAAAACTGATTGGTTGATTGGTTTGAGATTTACAGTTTACAGACATGATAGAATGTTGTTTAAGAATCCTCAAATGGCTTCTTTATTTTAAAAAAATTTTATTGGGGGGGGGGGGGGGGGGGCATCTTGGCATAAATGAATGTAGAAATTTCTGGCTCTCAGCCAACAATATATACATGATATAAATATATTGCTCTTTACTTCAATATCCTATTTCTTTTAACTTGTGTGAATTTTAGCAATAAAGCTACACAAGTCAAAGGCCAAGAGAGATTAGAATAATTCCATTCACATTACAAACTAAGTGAAAACAAGTATTGCAGTTTCCTTGTGACAGAGTTTTTCTCAGAAGGGAAATGTGTAAGGGTAATACAGGAAATTATGGATTAATGTGTATGATTTCGCCTGGCTAATGTCATCGTGGCATGTTTTTATATTTTTATTTGTAGCATCATTTGTATTCTTTTTTAATTAATTTTTATTGGTGGGTTTGCTCAGTGAGACTGAAATGTTCAGTTTTTCAATATTTTCTAATGAATAAGTCTCACCACCCTATATAGCTTATTGTATTGGGTAATATGTACTTTTTTCAAAGTTATGTTGCTAGCTTTGGACCAGCACTATACATGCAAAAGTGATCAGTCATTGCCAATAATGTTGTAATAGGTTTGGGGGAGAGGGTTTGGGGGTGGGGGGTGTCTTTCTTCCACCTCGGAGCTGAGGATGGATTTGCTTTATTCTTTTCAGATATATGGTAAACAATATATATGCTTTGAAAAAAAATCAGCATTTCAGTTTTCTATCATTTGTAATTAATTATGTTTCTTGAAATTCATATTACTCAGCCTAGCAGTCCAATTTCTATATGGAGTTGTACTTTTTCTGCCTATCACTATCAGCTTGATTGTAGTCTCTATTAGTCTTTGCTTTTTGCAATGGAATTTTTATTTTCTAAATCATTTTACAGTATTGGTATATCGATCACGCAGAAGACGAGGGACTATACAGGAAAATAATTTCTGCGCACTCTTTTGCTCAAACATCTCAAACACGTGTGCTGGTCTGAATGTGTGAGTATACTGTTATTGATTTGGATTTTTTTTTCAAATTTTATTCGGTAGTCCAATCCATTGTTGTGATTCATATGTTCATACTGTTGTGAGGAAAGATGCTAATTTATCATTCAAAGGATTTATTTGAACAGTCTTTCATGATTTTGCTAGGTGGATATGTGTGAATTTGAGAAATACTTTGCTCATACAGAAGCTGGAATGATAAGATCGCAAACTGAGTTGTGCCAAAGCAACCGGCTGGGATTTGTGAAAGAATAATTTTTTATTTCAGACTTAAGTTTTCAAGGTGCAAAATATAATCATACATAATTATGTAGAAACCATAAATTTATTCCCATGACATTTAAAATCTGCCTCTTGAGATGAAAAGTTAAAATTTGCCAAACTGATAAGATACGGGAATTTAGTGTAATGGGCTTGCGTTTTTCTTACTACAATGATTCATA
Source organism: Aplysia californica (assembly GCF_000002075.1). Taxonomy (NCBI): domain Eukaryota; kingdom Metazoa; phylum Mollusca; class Gastropoda; order Aplysiida; family Aplysiidae; genus Aplysia; species Aplysia californica. The sequence goes on along the minus strand of NW_004797546.1, from coordinate 789,772 downwards.
GAGTTGCTTGATATTGTAGTCTTTAGTCCAGTGTGTTCCTGTTTATACGTTAATCACACACGTGTGTCACATATCACACCTTGGTCTTGGTGTATTTAGTGAAGGATTAAAAACTGAAGTTTTTGCCAATCGTATTCTTAGGAGGAGGACTTATTTTTGTACCTCAATTGTATTTTTATAGAGTCCAGAAAATATGAAGTACTTTCTGCAAATATTTTATACTATATATACTATCATAATTTTCTAAATAAATTTTGTGAAGCATGTCAGAGGGTGCTTTTTTATGTCGCCTTTTGTGCTATTAATGTATGATTGTGATTTTGTTGTTTATTTTTTTGATTGTGTGTGTTCTGATATTTTTCATCAGTAAAATGAATAATTTGGTCATCAAAATAATATATGTGAAGTAGCTGGAGTCATGAATTCTCTTATTCCGTCTATCTTGATATTGGTTCTTTGTCATGAAACGGTGAGCGTTCTTTTCAGCTCAGGATTCCACAAAGCACATTTTCCAAAGTCAGTTGTGGTCCCTTTTGTCTTTCTGTCTGGGGAGCAGTTGCTCAGATTGGGTTAAGGGTTTGTGTATCTCAGCTGTGTAGGTACAGAAAACTCTTATTGTGAAGTGATGAAATGTACGTAAGCCTGTATGTCAAGATGTGGATGTGCATGTATGTGCCCGCCGCATGTGTGTGTGCGTGTGTGTGTGTGTGTGTGTGTGTGTGTGTGTGTTTGTGTGTGTGTGTGTGTGTGTGTTTGTTTTTTTATGTAGGTGCATGTCTGTGTGCATATATTATTATGTGTATGTATGTATTTATGTGTGTGAGAGTCGGTGTGTGCATGTGTGTGTGTGGGCCCTGTGTTTATTTATGTAAAAGGGTGGGGGGGTCTTTTCTGTTTTGTGTGTGTGTGTGTGTGTGTGTGTTTACTGACATGTGCCATAAGCGCTGATCTAGAATTTGTCCACCCAAGGTAAAGAGGATAGCAGGAAAATAAGTGAATCAGCTGTATCTACAAACTGTGTTTTGTATATTTATATTAAATATTCTTCGTGATACATTTTCTGGTCAGCATGTTAGTGTTTTAGCGCCTATAAATGGCAGCTTGCACAGTATGCTTCCCAGGAGGTTGAGATTATTATCATTACATCACAAAATGAGAAGCCGAATCAATTATTGTTTGCTTATTGGGCTTCCTGGTACTATTTTTCTGTTCTTTCAGCTAAGGCGACTTGGGGTGCCTCTGGTAGATCCTACTCCTTACCCTTTCCCCTGTAAATTCTATTTGTTATCGTACTTTTTCTTTGCAATTTATTATTTTTTTTGGGGGTGGGGGGGGGAAGACGGAGAATGGGAGAGGGGAATGTGTGTTTGCTGCTTATACGAGGTTTGTTTGTCCCAGATGCGCACGCAGGTGACTGATTGTTGGCTTATGGGTGTCATCTTTCCCGGCTTCTTCTTGTCAGTATTTTTTTTCCATCATGCCCAGTCCTATCCAGTGGTGTGGGTGACCTAGTGGTTAGGCTACAGGACTCGTAATCGGGAGATCAAGGGTTCGGGGGTTCGAGCCTCAGCTCGGGCCGACATTGTGCCCTTGGGAAAGGCATTTTACACAAATTCTCCATTTGGCCTGGTCCTTTTGGAGATGGACGTTAAACTCGAAGGTCCCGCCTCTTATATAACCTAATAGTATTGATAGGGGAGTAAAACTTATACCATTTCACCATTTAATTTTCACCTTCCTATCAACAAAATGATGCCATCTGATATGTATAGCATTGTGCACTTGATGTGTTCTCCGTAGTCAACACAAGGTCATGTCAGTGTCACTGTTAGGTTAATTTTTTACTTTTGAAGCGTATATGCTGTGGTGCATGCTGACATAAGCTTGGACTTAGGAACTCAACTGCACTATCTCTGAAATGATGGAAGGAAGGGAGTGGGTGGGCGGTGACATCTGTAGTGGAGTGGTTACGCTTTTCGTCAATGCACGTATCTCCACTTGAATGTAGAGACAGTGTATACTACACCGTCTACTTATTTAGGCAAGATGGAGGCAGCTTACCTCTTAAATAATCTAAATTTGATGAATAAGGTGTAGGACACGCATACAGTTTTGTCATTAGGATGTGGGCATGAATTGATATCTATGTACTTGCAGTTTGAGATAATATCCCTACTTATTGTCCATTTATTTGCTTCTGTAATCATGTTTTTTTTCAAAGTGGTTATTGATGATAGTTGTTTTGATATACACATTTTTCTATTTTTTCTGGTTATTTAACTCAAACAATCAAGCAAAAAATAAGACTTATCAAACTGACCAACTGAACAGTCCAAAGAAAAAGTGAAAGATGGGAAAAGTACTGAGCTTTGGGTGTCTTGAACGTTTAAAACTGTGTGTGAATGTTGTGTGCAGAGAGAGAGGGGGGGGGGAGAGAGAGAGAGAGAGAGGGAGAGAGAGAGAGAGAGAGAGAGAGAGAGTACACTTAATGCACTAGTGTTATATATAAAAATAATGTCCTTTCATTGGTAGGTCTTGCTTTTTTACCCTTCTTCTGTTATTTCTGTCTATCTTTGGCATCAATAGTCTAGTGGTGAGGTCACGTGACTCATAATCGTGAGTTGGCGGGTTTGGAGGTTTGAGCCTCAGGGCTGATGTTGTGTCCTTGGGAAAGGTGCTTTTACACAAATTTTCCTCAGTTCACCCAGGTGGGATTGGGTACCCAGTCATAGACACAGAAAGGTCTTGTCAGTATCGTTAGTGTTTTAGCACCCATAAAATGGCAGCTTGCACTATATGGTTCCCAGGACTTTGACATTGTTTTAGAATGCTATTGGGTCTGCTTTGGTAATAATATAGATTGTAAAGCACAGAGAGCTTGCTGATGAGCGGGAAGTTGTTCTATACAAATGCTTTAAAAAAAATTATTATCTGTCATACTCTTTCCTAGCACTAAATGGCCGTTATCGTATCAATATTCGCTTTATAATTTAGAGTCAATCTAAACTGAGTAAAAGTACTGTCTCATTTTGAAATGACTCAAGACAATAATCGTTTTCCATTGTGTCGAGATCTGAAAGAGTGAAGATGGAATATCTGCAGTACATTATATATATATAAAACCCTAATTTCCTAAGTGATGATGGAAATGAAAAGGCCATTGACCATATATTTTATAGGTGACCAAATACCGCTGTAAAAGTATGAACTTATAACTACTTGAGTACAAAGTGCCATCAGAGTTCTTGAGCCATACCACTAGTTTTATGAATTACGTGAAGTACAGGAATAACAAGGTGATCTTGGCTCTGGGTTTTTTTCTGTTCCCAGATTAATCATAATTCATTTCAAAGATGATAAAGCATTAGGTAACAGCCATACATAATACATTTCTGTCCCTTTCATCCCTCTCCCAATCACATGCCATCGATCACCAGCCCAAGTTTTCGTATATAATGAAGATGACTATAAAATGTACTGATTATTATTTGTATTTGTTTTGTATTGTTTCTAATATTTGTTGCTTCCTTTCAGATTTTTAAAATTAAATCGTCAGGATGTTGATTGTATGAATCTGTCAGTCCTCCAATGTGGATTGACTTAGTTCTGGAAAAGAACTGAATGTGACTACTGTCCACGAGGTGTCTACATATTATATGTCTTTCAGTTCATCTTGATGCTCTTATATCAGGACATTTTCCCAAAGATACAACTCTCTCTTTCACTTTCGTATACATGAATATTGATGTCGCTTTGATTACATAATTGCTTACAGAGAATAGTTGTACTTTTTTTTCTGGGAAAACGGGGTAGGAAAATCTGTGTTTGAGGAATTCTCAATGTGCAGTATTGCACATGTTAGATTTGAACTTGAAAATAATTTATGTCAAATCATGGAATTATCGATACACATGTCAAGTTATAAACTTGAAAATCAATTCATTTTAGAATGCGGAATTGTCAATAATTTATATGTCAAGTTTGAACTTTAAAGTGAGTTTGTTTTAGAATGTGGAATTGTCAATGATGTGCATGTCATGTTTGAACTTTTAAAATCAATTATTTTAGTATGTGGAATTTGCCACGAGATGTGTACCTACTCGTGAAATAGTTCTACTTGTGTTGAGAGTATTTTTCTACATGCTTCACCATGACAATTTCCTTCATTGTGCCTCCGTCTTATTCCTCTCTTTGTCTCTTTTCCTCCTCATCTCAGCGTTGTTTGTTGATTCCTCCGCGATGTTTTTATGCAACCAAACAAACTCAGTGTGTGTTCCCACCCAAAGTGCTGTGCATTTCTCTGCCAAACAAAAAGGGGGGGAGGGGATGGCTGAAGTGTCTGTGTGCGGAGTGTGTTGTGTAGTTCGTGTCCAAATCTCAGTAAATTCCTTTTGTCGGGTATTTTGTCTACCATAAGTAACATGATAATACATGTAATCATGTGCACTCGCACATACCAGCCATTCAGAAGTGCTCGCTACTTCTATCAACGATGCCATTTTGAGTTAACGTAAGAGGTTGTACCTCTCCAAACTTAATGTCGTATTCCATCAGTGCAGCAAAAGAAGGTTGGTGTGATGGGGGGCGGGTCTGATAGGAAATCTCTATTCTACTTTCAGAAATAGATCAAACCTAGGTGGCTCACAACTCAATCCACAGTATTACTTACTTATATTACAAGCCACATTATCTGTGCCATACAGTGATATGAAATGAGACTTGTAATGAACAGACTTAATTTAGGAAATTAGCAGGAAATTTTCCCTATTTTTCTTTAGATAATTTGTCAGTAGAAAACAAGGGACTACAGGTCTAGAAAAGCCAAAAAGGTTCATAGTGAAGATTTGTTTTTATAGATATTTTGCATTGAATTGGTATTGTTATATTACATTGTACTTTTTTAAAAATCAGAACATAAATGATTATTCTTTATGAGTTGAATTTCAAAGTTGACATGTTTTTAAAAATTATTTTCAGAAATGTCGTTAGTTTTTAAAAATTCTACAGTGGACCTCCCCTATTAAAAATAATAGTAAACAAAGCAAACAGGATAAGTAAATATTATGACTCCTACTTTCCTGATTGGTCTATCCAATTCATTTTAGATAGCACTCCGTAATTGAAGTGAAGATAGATTAAATAAAAGCAGGTCTTGTTTATTTTGCAGTAAGAAACAAGGCAAGACTTTGGCTTTTTTTGGTACAAGTTTAGCATAACTCACACTTGACAATGATCACAGCCTGCTGTCTCCTATTCCTGTAAGACATCTGTGACCCCCGTGGTGACCCCACAAGTTGTGCACAAGGTTGAGCAGTATGAAACAGTGGGTTATACTTTACTTCTACAGTCATTTTTAAGTTACGGGAATTGTACTGCTGCTTGTGGCATTGTAAAGACAGGACCGACGTCGCTGGTGTAGCGGTTACACGCTTCTCTGTCACACACAAGAGCCCCGAATTTGATTCCAGAGTGGGGAGAAAATTATTTTATGAGAATCCTGGTCTTTCAGCTTTGATGCTGTATCCTTCTCAGCCTGGGCTGGCTGTGACAGGCAGTGTCAGAAGCCGGCCTCGTGAATAATAAAAATTGTACGTTTGGGGTTTGTAAAAATGCCTACATTAAAAAGAAAAAAAGTTTTGTCAGGTTAGTTATTTCATGGACAAACATTATTTGTTGGTCAGGTAGGCCTACCACTGATACTGTTTGTGAGGGTGTAACGGTTAGACGCTCTGGTGCGATTCCCGAGTGGGGAGGGGGATTTTGATCTAGCGGCTCTGTCTTTCTCCTATGACGTTACATATATATACCTCTCGTTGAAAAAATAAACAAAACAAAACAACATGAACTGTTTGTTGACATGAATGTTTGTTTAAAGATCTGTTTGTGAAAAAATGTGTTCATGTTGTTGCTGTATGTATGTTGCAGGAAGAATCTCCTCTTCCCCCCCCCCCCCCCTCCCTCCCCCCACTTCCTCTCAAATATTTATCTTTCTCTTTCTCAAGATGTGTTTGGTGTGATATCCCATACTTACTGTTCGTTGACAAAAGTATTTATTTAATAATACACAGAGATGCCAATGGTAACCCTTTTTGTGTAGAGTGTGTTTATGAAATTTTTAAAGTGTAGAGTGTTTTTAAGAAATTATGAAATGACCCAAGTATAACAAGTCTTTTTTTAAATCTTTCTTGATGACTAACTAACCTGCCTGTTACTTGCATCTGTGGTTACTAATGTACCTCTCTCTCTCGCTCACATGTTATACAATACTGTTTCCCTGTCCCTATAGTTGGCCAGTGTTGTTGGGGTCATTTGCTCCTTCCAATTTGTAATAGTTGTAAAGCGCATAGAGCAAGCTCTTGAGCATGGATATGTGCTATATAAATGCAATTATTATTATTATTATTATTATTAATTTTTTTCAGTATTGTCCTTTTTTTGAAAAAAACAACAACAAACTTATGGCAAACTGATTGCCCATTTGTGTTGATGTTGATAATGTTGTTATGTTCTTGCTCCAACTCCAACACACAAAGAGAATAATCACATGCGCGCGAGTGTGTGTGGGACTTGTGTGCGAGTGCGCCCACTCACTCACACATACATACACGCACGCACATACATAAACATGCACATACATACGCACACATGCACACGCACACACACACACACACACACACACACACACACACACACCCACACTCGTGCATATTTACATGCACACACACACTCACAAACATGCACACAAACTTATAGATCTCTCTCTCTCTCTCTCTCTCTCTCTCTCTCTCTCTCTCTCTCTCTCTCTTTCTCTCTCACTCTCTCTTTCTCTCTCTCTTTTATGGGTTGACATAGACAATTATCACTTTGTCTTCGCATACTATTTTTGACCTGGCTGTTCAAAAAAGGTGTTTTATAGCCGCGGAGTGCTGTAATACTGTTGAAAGAAAGAAAGACGCAAACGTTAACGCACATGATCTGATTTGTTATTCCTTTTTTCTCGAAAGGACGTACAGTATCATTGATGTTTATTTCTCCTTTTTTATGTGTTGAATGCTTTTTTATTTGTCTGTAGGGTCAATCTTGATATCATGGTTGACGAGTGATTTAAGGACACCACTGTTAGACCAAACTTCTTTTTTTCCCACTTTCCTTTGTTTCAGTCTGTCTCCCCCCCCCCCCCCAAAAAAAAGAGATTATTATTGTGCTGATGTACTTCTCTTTACTCTTTACTCAAACAAACTCGATAAGATGATAGGTTCTCATGAGTATATCGTTTTACCATAGCTTGACATTCATCCTTAACAGACAGAGAGACAAACCAACAAAACAAACAAATGAACAAACAAACAAACAAACAAACGTAAGCAAAGTTAATTGCTAAAAAGTTATTTTCCATTCTCATGTTATAATGTCTTTACCCTTTGACTAACCCACACAAGTGGTTGAATGGAGCAGATCATTTGAAAAACTTGAACACAAAGCTCCACAACACACAACAGACCTTGAGCTGTTCGATTACTAAGTTGTTGTTTTGTCTATGTGACTGCAATCTCCAACACTCAATATATTTTTAAAAAACCCAGTTAACATTGTGTACTCCTTTAAATTGGTCGCTTTTTTAAGCACAAGGGTGCTATCCCAAAAACTACGCTTTTGAGAAAATCGAAGGTAAAGTTTTTGCCCCTTGTTCAGTTTCTTTAAAAGACAAGGAGAGTTTTCTTTATAACCAAACAAATATATACACACACCAATGGAACCAAACTTCTCCTAAAGGTAGGGCAATGCCCACTTTTGGTGTAGGTCAAGATTTCTGGAAACCCTTGAAATCTGGGTTAGCTCACTTGTCCTTAAAAGCGACCAATTGGGATGGGGGGGGGAGGAGTTGATGCTTTATTTTGGTCATTGTTTGGTTGTTTTTTTTCCCTTGCTGGATTTTGAAGTTTATGGAATGTAAAAAAAACGTGCAATTTAAAATACACATTAAAACTTCTCAAAATGAGTTTGTGATGTTCATTAGCTAATTAAGGGTTCTTTCTTTCCCTTTTTTGTGCACAACTTTCAAGTTTTTAAACCACAAAATTTGATGAATGGTACAAATACAAACACTTACATGGTCTGGGACCTTTGCTGGTCCTTCTCATCCAGATGAATTTGAGGCTGTCTTCGATGAGCTAATAGGTGCAAAGACAGTGCACTACAAGATGGTTCACTCTTTAAAAAAAAAAGAAGCATAATCGACAATCAACATACAATTCTGCAAGGGCTAATAAGGTATGTTTTGTTTGAGTTCTCAAACAGGAGATTTAAAAAAAATAATTTTAAAAAATCTGTAAATCTTACGTTCAACTCTTTATGTATGTAAGATGTTTCACTCCTTGAGAATAGAATCAAACTCACATGGACGTTGACGTCACAGCGTGTAGATTCAGATGGCATGGAGGGCATCACTGGCAGGTTCAACTTTTTTACCGTACTTACTTTCTGCCTGCTGTTTCTATCAGTGTATCATACTTTTCCCCTTCTCTAAGTGACCATTATTGTGTCGATATGCTTGTTTACTTGAATACTGTGGTAGATGTAGCCACCACCATATTTGAGGATGGTGGGGTTTTTAATTTTTAATTTTTTCTTTCTTCTTTTTTTCTTCTTTTTTTCATTTTCCTGTGGGTTTTTTCTTTTATTTCTTTTCCTGTCATTGCATCTCAAATAGACAAGTGAACTCCAGCATCTGTGGTGTAACAGTGAGGTGCTTAACAGTTGCGCAAAAAATACATGAGTTTGATTCCCATAGGGGAAAAGATCTTTGATATTTATCGAGTTTATCAGACTTTCTGCTGGGATGTTGTTTCCCTCTCACTCTCAGCCCAGGTTAGTCCACCTTTTACATGATCTAAAATGTGTTGATGGGAGCATAAAAACATCTCCTTTAAAAAAAAAAATTAAGAGAAATGAACCAGCTTGTACTGTGCAGTCTTTTGTAGAATCCAGTTGACAAAGTAGGATAAAGGAGTCATAAGATAACCCAGTTATATGTATTAGACTCTGCTACCTGTAGATTTTTATGTTCTCTCTATATGTTGCCTTGAATTGTCGTATGATCTTCTCTGAACAGCATTTTTATTGTTTGTTTTTCTTTTCCTTTGTTCATTTTTATTTTTCTAATTTGTTATACTTCTTAAATGCTTTTGTTGGACTTGTACAATGTTTTGACGTCAGTAGTCACTGAGTTAGACATTTGGGGTTTGGAAGAAAATATGGCAATGACATTTTGTTATGAAGAAGCGCAACTTAAGAAAATGAAGATTTTTCCCTCCCCCCTCCCCCTCTTTAAAAAAAAATTCAGTGTAAGATTTAACAAATGTTTATCTGGACATTTCTAACGTGTCTTATAAAAATTTAATGATTGGGATAATTTGAGTTGTGTCTTTGATTGTATGAACACACAGTGTTTTTACTGAAAGAAGAAAAAAAGTATCTGGTGCTTATGTGTCTCTGGCCTGAGTTTGACCATATTGTGTGTTGTGTGACTGTTGCTTCAATAATGTGTGTCTGGGTGTGCTTGTGTTTTGTGACATATATTTATTCATACCCCTTGAACGTTTGTAAACTGTTATTGCTTCTAGAAACTGTCAGCATTTCTAAAACCAAGTAAATAAAAACTTCTTGTCTTTGAAATTCAATTTTGAAATTCTTGAATGTCTGCTTCTTGTGTATGTGTGTGTGAGTGTGTTTGTGTTTGTGTGTGTGTGTGTGTGTGTCTGTGTGTGTGTGTGCATGCGTGCACTCGTGTGTGTGTGTGTGTGTGTGTGTGTGTGTGTGTGTGTGTGTGTGTGTGTGTGTGTGTGTGTGCGAGCACTTTTGGGGGTCTGCTATTTCACTCCAGAATGAAATATTATTTCTGGGTGGTTGGCGAGTGCTCTGGATTGGTTTGCGTCTTCTTTTCTATCCAACATCTATCGTCCTTGATCTCTCCTCATTCTGAAGTTAACTTTAGGCCATTCCCAAAGGGGGAGGGGGGGGGATATTAACATGTTCTTATGCACAGCAGAATTGCAGATGGGTTGATTTATCAATACCATGCCCATACTGTTCCAGAACAACATATGGGGGAACTGCTGCCTTTTCTTTCCTCATCCTTACTTTCGTCATTTTGTATGTTTGTTACTCTCTTATGAACTGCTATTTCCGGGGTGCCTTGATAGTCGAAGCAGACTATGTGCTGTTGAGGCTAAAGACATCCACCCCTTGGCACTCATATGACCTTATGCAGTTGCGAGCGTCGTAAAAAAAAACAACTTATTAAACTAATCTTCTTTTTTGTGTTGTTACTCTCTTCTTCCACCTCTAATCTTCGGCACTTATATGACCTTGTTGTGTTGCAAGTACCGTAAAACACTCACTAAAAGTGGTTGGTTGGTGGGTGCTATGGTGTATTTGCTCCTTCTTTCCTATCAAACGTCTATCGTCCTTATCTCTCCTCTTTCTATTGTGTTTGTTACTCTCTTGTAACACCGAATATTCGGCACTTGTATGACCTTATCGTGTTGCAAGTGCCGTAAAACTCTTACTAAAACGAACTTACTAAAACCTTAATCTAGATCTAGATATTATTTTGTTCACTTTGTAAATAAAGTAAGAAAATACTCTCTCGACTTTCCAAGGGAAGCAATCACAACCTCATGGGTGGCGAACAAATTCAGACACTATAATATTGATTTCACTCCCCTGCACATATGCCACCGTCGTCTCAACAATAACGTTGACAATAATGTTATGACCAACAACGACATAAGCAACAATTATTATACATAATAACAAGAGGAAGGATCTAAAAAATCGGATGTTACTGTAGGCTACCCAAACTTTGGGCAGTTTTTTAAGTTCTATACAATTTACAGAATCAGCC
>NW_004797546.1:772208-777873 GCF_000002075.1 Aplysia californica | reverse complement strand
GGAGGAGGAGGGAGGGAGGGAGGGAGGGCGGAGGAGGAGAAGGAGGAGAAGAAGAAAAACGAGACCATAAACAGGGATATAAAGGCTGTAGTAATGTTCAAAGCGTTCAAAACAAAGATCTTACCAGACAGAACTATTAACATTGACACGGACGCTATACGAAGCAAACAGCATTATGAGGGAAAAACCCCCCCACCAACTCTGTAATCCTTCTATTTACAAGCCGTGCCATCAGACCAAGACACCCCAACAGCCAGAGTACAATATTGTGACAAGCCCCAGATCAGTCAGGGCTGACCGTGGAGATTCACTTTTCACGGTTCATTGTGCGACTCTTCAGGCTTCTATTACTCATACTCATTGATCCGCGAACTGTGTGTGTGACTGTGTGTGCCACAGACCTAACGGTATCGAACCCGGTCATGTGACCCAGTTAGTGCTGTTCTTTTTTTACGCCCCCTGCTGTGACACCATTTACTCTGTTACTCGTAAAGAAAAAATATTCTTCGAAAGGCTGTAACAATATCTGGCGACATATAGTAAGAATGTATGAATTATAATGCCGAAAGTTTTTGCTGCTGTGAAGTTGCAAATGAAAGTGTGTAAAAGTATTGAGAAAACAAGCGATACGAGGGAGGGTGAGAGAATAGCCGCCATTGTCACAGACGCTCTGTGCCAGTGATTTTAGCGTTTGTGACAGGCGGAGCGGTTTTGCCAGATAGGACAGCGTTGCTGTTGTCTCGGCCCGTCTCCCATTCTTGCTCGCGAGTCCACAAAGACGCTAGTGTGTGAATGTGATTTCTCCGACTTGCACTCGATGTAAAAACCCAGGATGATATAAGGAGTATACTTTCTGTGTTGATTATTGTTATTTTTTGTGTTTCTGTGTGCGATGAAAACGAGAAATGGTGCTGCTGTGACTTGTTCTTTTCACCTGTCGCCTTTCAACCATGTAGTGGGCCTAATGTAGTGATACTATTTGACGCACATCTTATTAGAGGCGGAGTGAACTCCCCTTCCGGAAAGTTTTTTTACCTGTGCTTTGAAATGGAGATCTGAACAGGTACGCCGACAGCACGCAGTAACATTCAGCAAGGGACATCAAACTAAAAAGTGGTTGTTCCTTGCCATGAAAAAAAGGTGGAAAACTCTGTTTGCAAAGTTTAATTTATGTCACAAACTCACAATGGGTCGTGGAGAGCACAGAAGTTCGTGGCGCACCTATGCGCTGTTTTTTCTTCTGCTGGCCATACTGTGCTACGTACCGGGTACCCTCTCTTATCAAGTGCATTTATCTAGCTCTGATCCCAGAGGATCTCTCTTGGTGAACAGCACCCTTGCTGGCCACGCCCGGGAGTACAGAATTGAAAGAAAAGGCAGTAAAGCAGTTCTTCCATTTATTTCCCATCCTTCTCACCCTGGCGTTGTGTTTCTAAAACGCAGGATAGACTGTCACAAACTCAAAAGAAATCCTCTCCATTTTCGCCTTATTTCAACCACTGGGAAGCCATTCCATTCTCATGTTTTGCAAAATTCATCAGTGATTCCATATTTTGTTTTTGTTCATGGGCCTAGGTGCAGATTTTTACACAGGGAGTGGCTGCATAAGAAAATACAGAAAGGCTTGAACCAGCACAAGGTCTTTTTGTATCTACCCTCGTCCAGTGACTGTCTCAGTAAACATCACACGATCATTTCACTCTTTGATTACATTCCTTCACAGTATCACTCCTGTAAATTGCAGGCTGTGCCTGTGTCTCCAAGAATTCATGTGAAACCTGAAACACTGGACCTTTCGTTCTCAGAAAACTTTTGTCTTTCGAATGAGTTAAGAATAGAAGTTCAGCTTACAGTAGATTGCCATAAGTCTCATGCTCAAATTGTGCCATATACTCTAATTCTCCGCAAAGTCTCTACACCAGCAGTCTCAGATCACAAAGCATTGACCAGAGTGAGGCGGCAAATTACCAACACCTCGCCCTCATTTGAAAAGGATCAATATGAAGTTCATGTGAAAGAAGGCCAGGAGTCTGGACTACCTGTGATCACTATCTGGGCCAAGGATGAGGATGCAGGAGAGGCTGGCCTTCTCACATACAGCATGGAGGCAGATCAAGATTTACGCAGTCAGAACATGTTCAGTATCGACCCAACCTCCGGTTCTATCAAGACAACGATCAGCCTTGACCGGGAGTTCATGTCGCAGCATTCATTTACGATCACAGCAACAGACAACGCTCTGCCAGAGTCCGAGAGACGGAGTGCCACTACTTACCTCACAATAATTGTGGATGATGTCAATGACCATGAACCACGATTCCCCAAACAGAGTGTTCGCATCGATGTCCCAGAGAGTTTTGAGGCAGAGCGTGATGTATTCTTAGCGAATGCTGTAGACGGAGATGCTGGGAATAATGCTGTCATCCGGTACAGCATCATCAACCCGGGACCCCCCAACGATGCTTTTATGATCAACCCTCAGACTGGCTCCATCTCCACATTCCGAAAGTTGGATCGGGAGAAAGTGTCATCTTACAAACTGATTGTCCAGGCTATGGATCAAGGAAATCTGAATGAGAGAAAGTCATCAACTTTTACTTTACTAATAAATGTGGAGGATGAAAATGACAACAGCCCACAATTTCTTGAAGATAATTATATTGTGAAACTGAGAGAAGACAGGCCGTACAGTAAAACTAAAGAAATTCTGAACATTACTGCTTTGGATGCTGATGAAGGAGACAATGCACTTATCTCTTACAGGTTGAGTCCTGAGAGTGAGATTTTCAAAATTGATGAATTCACTGGTAAACTGTACCAGGTGAAATCTGTTGATTATGAAGATCAGAACAAGTATCAACTACAAGTTTGGGCAGAGGACCATGGAGCACATCCCAAATGGAACCGTTCTAACATTCTGATAGAAATCGTTGATGTTAATGACAATAAACCCCGGTTTATTGAGCCTTCGTACAGTATGGTTGTGAACGAGGACATCACTACGGGGTCAAGTGTCCTTCAGGTGCAGGCTGAAGACCGAGATAGTGGAGAGAATGCTCGCCTGAAATACTCCTTTGTCAATGTCTCGCAGTCGTTTCCTTTTGAGATTGAAAGTGGCAGTGGACTCATCAAAACTTCTCAGCTGTTGGATAGAGAGAAGGTTGCACAGTACAAGTTTGTTGTCAAAGCCGCCGACGGTGCACCAGTTCCAATGAGCGCCTCAGTGTCTGTGACAATATCCCTCAGAGATATCAATGATAATCCGCCTCGGTTTGAGGCCCGGAGCTACAACACAACCGTGTCTGAAGAGGCAGGTGTTGGGGACCCAGTGGAAACTGTTGTTGCTGTTGATCCTGATGAGGGAGATAACGGGAGACTGACGTATGCAGTCGAAGGCGGGAATGATAGAGATGCTTTCTCAATACGACAGACGCGAGGAAAAGGTATCATATCTGTGAAGAATGCACTAGATGCCAGACAGCAGAACAAGTATGTGCTCACTGTGACTGTTAAGGATGTTGTCCACCAGAGTGACTCTGTGCTTGTCTACATCGATGTTCTGGACACCAACAGGCATCGTCCTGTCTTTCAGGGCAAGGAGCAGTTTAAGGCTGAGGTCAGTGAAGATGCGGGGATTGGGACTACAGTGTTTCAAGTGTTGGCACTGGACAGTGATAAAGGCGAGAATCAGAGGATCACCTACATGCTGTCCCCTGCTACAGTGTTTGCCATAGATCCTGACAGTGGTGTCATCACAACCAGACAGAAGTTAGACAGAGATTCCACGCCAGCTTACATCCTAACAGTCACTGCTATGGACAACGGTCAACCACCACTAGACGATGTGGCAGAACTGGTCATCTCAGTCAAGGACGTCAATGATAATAAACCAGAATTCACTCAGTATGAATACTTTGGGAATGTCACAGAAAATTCTTTGGAGAACACAGTGATTATGACGATCAAAGCCACAGACAAAGATGCAAGTACCAATGGTCAAGTGACGTACACTTTTGACGGAGGGGATGATGGAGGTGGATCCTTCAGCATTGACAACCAGGGAGTTATCAGGCTTGTGAAAAAGGTCGATCGAGAAGTGACGCCGTTTTACAACTTGGTCGCAGTGGCAGTAGATTCTCACCCAACAAACCCGCTGTCTTCGTCAGTCGTTGTTCATATAAATGTCTTGGATCTCAACGATAACCCGCCAAAGTTTGAGTCTAGTGTGTTCAATGTTATGATTGAGGAGAACAGTCCTATCGGCTCCACAGTGGCCAAGATAATAGCTGAGGATCCGGATGAGGGAGTCAATGCCCAGGTGGTGTACAGCCTCATGGAGAGTGGTGACTCGCACTCTTTCCAATTGTCAGGTCTTCGAGGTGAGGCCGCGATCATCACCACCCTAATCAACCTGGATTACGACAATGGTAAAAAGGAGTACGAAGTGGTTCTCCAAGCGGCCTCGGGTCCGAAGATTGCCAAAGCGAAAGTAAAAATCCATGTTCAAGATGTTAACGATGAAGAGCCGCATCTCGAGGATTTCTCCATCATTTACAACAACTTCGGTGGAATGTTCCCCAGTGGCCCCATTGGAAAGGTTCCGGCCTATGACCCAGATGTTTCTGATAGGGATAAGCTTGTGTATAAAATTCTCTCTGGAAATAACGCGGAGCTAATCCATCTCAACGAGAGCACAGGAGAAATTACGTTGGATCGCAGGCTGGATTCAGACGTACCTCGTAGCGGAACTTTCCAGATAAGCGTTTCAGGTGAGTTTTTCCTCTTTTACTTCTTTTTCAAATTGATCAAGATGTGGGATCCAGAACTGACCAAAGCACCTTTGAGATGTTGAGATTGTTACTTACAGGGAGGAACGAGAAAGAATTTCTTTTGTTCCACCATATATATGGATTTTTTTTTTTACAGCAATTGTGAGCATTTGTGAAAAGAAAATCTTATAAAGGATGACTGAGACGTGCCCAAAAATAAATTTAAGTCTTGTGTTGCCAACCTGATATACTCGATATATTAATTTTGGGGGGTAAATTTAAAGTTAGCAAGGAAATAAGTTGGTTGAACAAAGATCAAATCAATATCCAACAATGACTCATAATGTATTCTCTATTCAGGGGATTACTTTGTTACTCTATTTATATATCTCTCTGTGTTTTTTGCCTGTCTTTGTCTCACTGACTCTCTCTCTCTCTCTCTCTCTCTCTCTCTCTCTCTCTCTCTCTCTCTCTCTAAATCATTGCCCTCAATGTAAAAGGAGACACGGAACATCTTTTATAAACATGTACAATCACACGTTAGAATGGTATACCGCCTCCGCCGTACAGATACAAAGAGCTCAATAGCCAGTTTTTTTTTTAAAGCCCACCATTGCCACCCTTCCCCATTCAAAACCTCTAGCCGTTGTGCCCGAGAAGTGAATCGTTTTCTTGGGCAAATGTCACTGCAAGTGCAAGGCTAAGCAAAGCTGTTATAAGGGGGTTCACCAAGGGCTATCAGTCTTGTGTGTGTGTGTGTGTGTGTGTATGAGAGAGAGAGAGAGAGAGAGAGAGAGAGAGAGGGAGAGAGGGAGGGAGGGGAGGTGAATATCTGTGCGCGTACCAGTCGCATTGAGGGGTCAGACAAAGTGAAAGAAGGTGTGTGTGTGTGTGTG
>NW_004797546.1:768612-769716 GCF_000002075.1 Aplysia californica | reverse complement strand
GCAAAATTATTTATGATGTCTTCAGTCTGTGTTTTAACCATAGATGTATGGTTTTAACTATATCTCCAGTTGTGTCTATCCGAGAAAGCCTTCACAACACTGCACATAGCTACGCTACTGTTTCGTCATGTGTACCCACCTGTGAACTAAATTGTGTGCCAAATATTTAAATAACGCTGTCTTTGCTTACCTCGTCCCAGGCAAATTCAAAGCGGGTCAGAGGAGTGTTCGGTGTTTTGTCTGTTTGTTTTTATATAGCTTCTGTGCGTCTTTGTGTATGTATATATATATGTGTGTGCGTGCATGGGTGGTGTGCGTTCGTGTGTCGTCTGACGCTCGCCGTTTTTTTATTTTTTGTTATGTCTCGTGGCGTCGTCTGGCTGTGTCATGTCGTCGCGTCGTGCTGTGTCGTCGTGTGGTCTGGTTATGTCGTGTCGTGTCGTGTCGTGTTGTCGCGTCGTCTGGTTAGGCTATGTTTTGTCGTATCCTCTGGCTCTGTCGTGTCGTCGCGTCGTGTTGTGGCGTCGCATGGTCTGGCTATGTCGTGTCGTCGCATGGTCTGGCTTTGTGGTGTCGTCGCGTTGTCTGGTTATGTTGTGTTGTGTCGTCGCGTGGTCTGATTATGTTGTGTCGTCGCGTGGTCTGATTATGTTGTGTCGTCGCGTCGTGTTGTGTCGTCGCGTCGTGTTGTGTCGTCGCGTCGTGTTCTGTCGTCGCGTGGTCTGATAATGTTTTGTCGTCGCGTCGTATGGTTAGGCTATGTTGTGTCGTGTGGTCGTATCGTCGTGTCGTGATGTGTAGTCTCGTCATGGTGTGTCATCACGTCTTTTTTTATGTCGTGTCGTCTAGTCGTCAGCTTTTGTCGTGTCGTCGCCCATGTCGCGCGCGTGCTGCAGTCGGACGGGTTGTTGTATCCCCTACCTCTTGAACTGTACGCCGACGTTTTAATTTTTGAATTTAGGCCTATCGGAATCTAGGTCAACGGCTTCCTGTCTGTCTGTCCGTCCGTCCGTTTGTGCGTGTCTGTCCGTCCGCCCGTCCGTCCGTCTGTCTGTCCCTCATATACACCCTTTATCCAATCTGTATGTCATTATCTGTCCATGT
>NW_004797546.1:766292-767492 GCF_000002075.1 Aplysia californica | reverse complement strand
GGGGTAGTCATAGTTCTTCACCTTCCTGGATCAGTCCAACAGAAGATGGACTTTATATCGCATGTCTCGTCACTTGAATAACACTCCAGAGTTAAATGGAGCAGGCTATTAAACTTCTGTGCACGGTACCGAATAAACTCTTGGACAAAAGTAGCAGCGGTGCTCATCCACGCATTCGAGTTTATTTCAAAAAAAGTCGACAGCTTGAGAAGCCATAACTTTTGAGAAAACAAATGAAATATTTTAATAACTCCGAGCAATTAACATACCGTGCGTGTTTTTTATGCAATGCTATTGTTTTACTTTTATCACTTTAACTAAAGAAAAGAAACACAGCACAAGATGGTTCACTCTCTTTTAAAAAAGCGCCTCTGATTATCCTAGCGCAATATTTTATGTTGCATTCCGTGCTGATGATAATAATGTTTCATCTCTTTTCTAAAGTAGATTTGCTTCATGCGTAAATTTGAACTTCGGTGCGCGGTTGGTTGGAGGACGCCATTAGTAGGTCCTACTTTTTTACTTTTCCTTTGTTGTGCCTGCCTGCCTGCCTGCCTGCCTGCCTGCCTGCCTGTCTGTCTGTCTGTCTGTCTGTCTGTCTGTCTGTCTGTCTTACTTTGTCAAAGCAACAAACAAACAAACAATTTCGGTGTCTTTTGGAGCACCCTTTTGAAAAGTGCCTCTTTTTGGATTCAGTACCGTTCCGGACATTGCCTGTCGTCTGCATACGTCTTGCCACCTGCGGGTAGCTTGACAAAGGCTTGAGACAATCGTTTAAAAAACCGCTGAAATATTTTTGCGAAGGATAGAATTGCCAAACAGACTTTAACGAAACAATGTTAAAGTAAAGGTATAGAGAAATAAACTAATTTTGAAGGAAATATATTGAAAGAAGCGAAACTAGATCTACATGTATTTTGAAATAAAGGAACCAGACGAACAAAAAACCTGCTTAATAACCTAACGCACACATAATACATGTATTGTCTACTTTTTCTTGAAATGTATAATTTCTAAAATCACATTCATTGTGTAGTTTAATTGCTAAAAAGATCCTCCATCATGACATTTATGTATGATTTTTATAACCCTGGTTATCTGTTGATGCCTAAATATCTCGCTCTCTGTTGATTTCTACCACACGTTGTCTGTCTGTCTGTCTGTCTGTCTGTCTGTCTGTCTGTCTGTCTGTCTGTCTGT
>NW_004797546.1:763505-764701 GCF_000002075.1 Aplysia californica | reverse complement strand
CATCCATCCATCCATCCATCCATCCATCCATCCATCCATCCATCCATCCATCCATTCATCCGTCCATCCGTCCATCCATCCATTCATCCATCCGTCTACATTCGTCTACTTTTTATCTTACAAATCTCAGAGAGGCAGCTTTGAATACGTTTAGGAAAAGTATTTTCTGTCTGTCCGCTATTGTCCCCCTGCTGAATAGGCAAAATACTCTGATTTTATCGTTCACCTCATGATTGAGCCAAGTTGGTAGGGAGCCAAAAACAACTCAAGTTCAAGGACACCCCCTCCCCATACCTTTGGGGATTCGAACCTGTGTCTACCGCACCGTAGCTTAGCGAGGCACCTACCACCTGAGCTAACGGAAGCACATTGGAGACAGCCCAAAAAGCTCGTCGTTTGATTTGGACGTAAAGTGGATGTACCGTCTTCTCAAACAAGACCGAGTAAGCAGAAGAAGAGACCGCCCTCAGCCCGGGATTTTTGCCAGCCACTAATGGAGAGGGCTGGGCAAAATTAGTGTTACAAATTCGGATAATCGGTTGATGACCGATGGACTGATTGAAAAGTTCACTGTTTTAGGCCAAGAGTCGGCGAAATTCACATTATTATGTCATTTACACACTTCCCGAAAAGCGCCCTTAGAACTGTGTTAACGTTTTTCTTTTTATTAAGTATTTTCTTCTCGTTTGTTTGTACGTTTTTGTTTGTTTTTTGTGTTCATTTTGTATGGGGTGTTTTTTTTAGTTTTCAGGGGGATAGTTGGAGGGGTTAGTGTTGTGTTTATTTATTTTATCTGCTTTGTATGTTTGTTTTTTAATATGGGGAAGTGGGGAGTGGGGTGAAAGTATTTTGCTTTTAATATGTGAACTGTTTTGCCGAATTGGTTCTCAAACTGGTTTTGAAATTGAACAATCAACTGATGCCTCCAAGACTCGGTTCATGAGAAACTGGGTGTTTCCCCAGCTCATCTAATGGGCTCCGGCCAACGGGAGGTGAAGTTTGCTCGCAAATCCATGAGATCTGAGCAAATAGCTGGAGCGTTAAAAGACAGCCGGGGCTGAAGGGGGGACCACTGTGGAGGTGACAGGATGTTCTACTGTAACGGTTCTTTATGTGTGTGTGTGTGTGTGTGTGTGTGTGTGTGTGTGTTTGTATGTGTAAGTGTGTGTTTCGTTTTGAGGTTGTTTTGGCGCCCG
>NW_004797546.1:761380-762686 GCF_000002075.1 Aplysia californica | reverse complement strand
TCTGTCTGTCTGTCTGTCTGTCTGTCTGTCTGTCTGTCTGTCTGTCTGTCTGTCTCTCTGTCTGTCTCTCTCTCTCTCTCAGCGAGAGATGAAGAAGTCACACACACAGATACAATGCCACCACAGACAACTCCACCACCAGTTCCCGCCCTCCTCCCATCTCTCGCCCACCTCCACCAATGACATGTTTGCTCACCAAAGCTGTGCAGTCACTGAACAGAACTGCGCGGTTTGTTCGGACTCGGGGCTGGCACGTCAGGACAAGACAACAGGTCGCTGGCTACTGGTCAGAGAGTTTTGCTATTTTTTTTTGGTTTGGTTTTTTGTTTGTTTTTTGTTTTTGTTTTTGGGTAGGCCTAACTGTTTTACGGCGTTCGCAACTGCATAAGGTCATATGAGCGTACGGGACACTTTAAACATTTTCAGTGGGTAGGAAATTTTGAATTTTGCCAGGTGGCGGCCAAAGCCTACTCTTTATCGATTTTAGGACCACCAAGGTGCGCAAATTGCACTCGGGGGCCTCTGAAATTTTTGGCCCTTATCCGAGAAGGCTAGGAGTTAGATCTTACCTACCTCTCTCTCTTTTTTTCTCTCACACTCTCTCTCTCTCTCTCTCTCTCTGTGTCTCCCCCCCCTCTCTCTCTCTCTCTCTCTCTCTGCGTCAGGCGTGTTATCAGTTCAGTTGGTGTCTTGCATGCTGAATTTCAACGTGGTTGACCTTTGCTCGAATCCTCAGCCGCGAAGGAAGGAATGGCATATTAACGTTTAACGCGTGCGTCTACAACAAAAAAAGAGACGTCCTTTCAGGAGAAGCAGAACGAGTCACGTAAATTGTACTTTTGTGTTGAGGGCTGAATCTTTAACTTTAAGTTACGGTTTTTGTACGCACCACTTTTAACCCCCGGTAAAGGGCGCTAGTTAGGACTGAGCAGATAGCGGCATTATGTGAGTGATTGTAAATCATCACGCTCGTAAGGCAATACAATTGCCTAAGTCATTTGTGACCGGTTTGGAGTTTTTGGTTATGAAATGAAGAGCAGTTCCAGCTTGGTAATATAGTTCCCTTGGTCAAAAGAATAATCCAAATGTAAAACCAATTGAGTGTACCGAAATTCAAGCGTTTCCTAGAGTCAATTGTTCAAAAGAAACAGTTTTTTCCTCTCATTTTCTCAAAATGACTAAAATGACTTCGGCAAATATCTTATGATCATGACGAAATGTTTTGCACTTCCGTCCTCACAGGGGAATTTTCATTTAAAAGTAAAAGACCGACTGCTTCTTCTCTGTCAGACAGCGCCAGCTCGGG
>NW_004797546.1:758992-760585 GCF_000002075.1 Aplysia californica | reverse complement strand
AGAAAGAAAAAAGAATTTTAGAAAATACATTTACAAATAATAATGGATCTAATAAAAAAATGAAATAAAAAAGACAAAAAAACAACAACTAAACAACGAAAAACGGAACAAAAGAATAATACCCACCCTCCCACCTTAAGAACCCCAAAGAAGTCTTTGTTCCGGAATTTGTTCAGCACAGGTGCCGTGCCTGAAGGTGCATCACGCTCAGGTGCCCCACATTGCCATGGCCGCTCCTCCCTCCCTGGTAGTCTCTCTGTCCCAACTGTCCGTGTGTCTTGTCTCCTCCCTGTCCCATCATTCCTGGCGGTCTTGTCCGTTCCCCCCGCAGCTGTCCGTGGCTTATCGTGGACCCGAGACGTCAGTGAATCGAATTCTTCTTCTTGCTCGGGGATCAACTTTGAGGGCTTTCCTGTCTCAAGAGATTTTTTCCCCTCCCCTCCTCTGAATTCTCGAGTGGGAACGTTTTTTTCCCCTGTGTGTCAAATGGGATACATGTATTACATCTCACACCCCCCAAAGCGGGTGGTTGGAGAACGCCACTAGTATTAGTAGGGCTTACTTCGTTACTTTCCTTCTGTTGTTTGTGTCGTTCTGTCATTCTTTTTCCTCGCGCTAGATGATCATCGTTGTGTGGAAGTGCTTCTTTTTCACAAACAAACTAACGTTCCCCGAGTTGGCACTCATAGGCGCAGATTCGAAGCAGCTTGCTTCCGCTTCTTCTAATGGTCTAAACTGTAAGGATGAGGGTGTAGAGCGTACAGGATGAGTTAAAAAAATTTGTTAATACTAGTATGGTTAGAGACATCGATGAACTTAAGGACAGAATACAAGGAGTCATAGACAAGTATTCCCAACGATATGTGTCAAGGCACTAAGTTGTGGATGGTTGCCTGATGCTGTGGTGTGTTTTGCTCCTTCTTTCCTACGAAACATCTGTCATTCTTGATCTCTCCTTTTTGTGTGTGTGTTTGTTACTCTCTAGTTATATCTCTAATCTACGGCACTTATATATTATGATCTATTTGTTTTGTAATGCTGTGAAGCTCTTACTAAAACTAAACCAAAAGACACTATATCGTATTGTTGATCGCAGGGCTTTTCTTTCTGTGTGTACTGATCACGCTGGTGACCAGGTTGATACTGTTCAGTAAATTCTAAGTAAGCGATTTCTCACATGTTAGAGTTACCATTATTTTGACTCACCCTGTAATTTAGCAGGGATAAATCATCTGAATCCGGGGTCAGGACGGTTGCTTCGGCGCGTCGGTGATCATCGATCTGCTTTTTCGTCTTCGTCATGTAACGCTCTTTGCTGGGATGAAGGGAAAGGTCATATGTCTTGATCTTAGTCCAAGAAAGAACCCCCCCCCCCCAGCAAAAACCTAGTGAGATCTCATGAAGGTTGTCGTCTGTTCTTCACCCCGCTAGCTAGCAGTCTGGTCCAAAGGTTTTGTCTGGAATAATAATTTACTATTAACATTTTGCTTTTCTTTTTCTTTCGAACCCGTTTTCCTTCCAGTTTCCTATATTGACAATGTGTTCTTTTGGTAAAGGGGAGGGTTGGACTGTTGTTGTTTTTTAAGGTGGGGG
>NW_004797546.1:757008-758139 GCF_000002075.1 Aplysia californica | reverse complement strand
CTCTCTCTCTCTCTCTCTCTCTCTTTCCATCTCTTTCCATTTCTTGCCTTTTTTTTCTTTCGTGTATCCACTTTCGTCAAACTGCCCTAGTGAAAACTTGTAAGGATAAAATATTTCTCCCGCGTAATGTATTTCTATTTCTGCTTTACTTTCAGTTTCTGTTTAGCTTCTTTCTTTCTTTCTTTTATTTTCCTTCTCCATCTTGTCAACCTCGCCCCTGCTCTCTCGCTCTTGTCTCCCCCCACCTCTCTATCTCTTTCTCTCACTCTCTCCCCACTGTCTGTCTGTCTGTCTGTCTGTCTGTCTGTCTGTCTGTCTGTCTGTCTGTCTGTCTGTCTGTCTTCTGTCTGTCTGTCTGTCTGTCTGTCTGTCTGTCTGTCTGTCTGTCGTCCCAACCCCCAGCAACCACCATCAAGATGATTTTTCATTGAGTCTCTGATTCGAGAAATTTCAACACGTTAAGCATAGATTTTCACTCTGTGAAACAGTTTTCCATTTTGGTATCGTCTGCCTCATTTTCTTTTCTCTTATCTTCTTTCTCTCCTCTTTGAGACCCCCCTTTACCTTCTCCTCTCTTTTCCCTATTCTCTTTTCTCAAGTCATTTCTACATTGCCTCTTCTTTTTTGTCTGTAGAACCCCCCCCCGAAAAAAGGAACAGCTTCTAGCTTCTTTTTCGTGCTTTAGTTATATCCATCCATCCAATCTTCTGAGTATTTCTAAAGACGTGTTAGCTGTCTGTTCAGTTCTTTGGGCCCATTTAAACGACTAGATCTAGTAGCCTGCTCTTCTTATCGCCAGTTTGAGTGAATGTTCCGAGACACTGAGCCCATGAAGTATGAAGTCCTAAATAGACAGAAACGATTCAATGAATCAAAACGACGCTCTTCGCTGCACTCGACACAGCTGCTTGAGATCTTGGGGGGACCCTGTGCAAAAATTATCGTGGCTAAGGAATTATTTTCACATTTCTCTATTTCACCCGGTGGTGACTTTTTTGACTCTATGACTATGTGTTTTGCCTTGGTCTACGCTTTATCTAATAGTCTTCTTCAGAGAGGATGTCATTTTTGTTAACATAAATATTTGCGTTTTCTCTACTTTTTGATTGTGGACTAAGTGGTGCACCCGCC
>NW_004797546.1:753856-754666 GCF_000002075.1 Aplysia californica | reverse complement strand
GAGAGAGAGAGAGAGAGAGAGAGAGAGAGAGCCTTCATGCGCTCTGTCCCACTTATTCAAACCGGAAATTGGAGTGACTGAGCCAAACGTTGACGTGCGTACGTCTTTCGAGCTAGTTGCTGCCTGTACTATAGGCTGACATAATATATCAACAATTTATTCACAACTTTAAAGACCGACAGTTTGCATTTCTTTTCTGGTTTTTCATAGAAGAGAAAGGACGTTTTGAAATATTATTGTTTAGTTTGTACTCACTTGCATACTCTTATGAGAAACAAGTGGAGTTTAAATCTCTGTATCTGATACTTTCCCCAAATAATATCATATGCTGTCGTTTCTTTGAAATTATTTTTCACTTGTGGTGGGTAGAGCATCTGTGACATGCTTTGCTATTACCTTCGTCCATTTACCAATGTCTGCTTCTGTCGTATAATATCTATTTATAGATTGTCCGTTGCGCGTCGACGATCGCAAAGTACACACAGGGATTTCCCGTTATAGCTCCTTGTAACCCCGGAGTACGCATTGACTGTGGCGAACGGTCATAAATGTAGAGGCGAGATTGTGAAGCCCTGGACTGCAAAGACGTGATTTTGTATTCAACATGATTCAAATGGAGCAGATTTGATTTATGCTCAGAGGCTAGATATTTCTTGACGTGTGCACGCCCTTTTTGTCTTCTTATTGCTGTGTGTCGCTTTATTACCTCTCGTGGTTTGTGTGTGTGTGTCTCTCTCTGTATGTGTATATGTGTGTGTGTTTGTGTGTGTGTCTTTGTGTGTGTGTGTGTGTGTGTGTGTGTGTGTGTGT
>NW_004797546.1:752410-753756 GCF_000002075.1 Aplysia californica | reverse complement strand
GTCTGTCTGTCTGTCTGTCTGTCTGTCTGTCTGTCTGTCTGTCTGTCTGTCTGTCAATGAGATATATTGCTTTAACTTAACAACGTGTCCTGGCATTGTCAGATGCAAAGCTTGGAAATACGAGTCATGTGTTTTGCTAGTTTTTGAATAGCTGGAATTATTTATCCATTTCTTTTCTCTTCTAGTCACCGAGCCGTGCTACACTGTTTGGGCACCGGAGGGTCGAGATCGTACTGTGCTGTAGTTTCAGACGCTAGATCCTGGAGGACTATTATTCAATTTGTCTAATACATATTTAACGGGGAGCGCCATTACCCATTGATTCTCCGCTCTTGTTCCTCCCCAGTGTCTTCTCGTATTCTGTTCCCGCGTCGTTAGCTCAGTTAATTGGCATCGTGCCTGGCTTTAGCGCGGATGACTCTGGTTCGAACCCACAATGGGGCGTTCTTGAACGTGGTTTGTTTGGGAAGCTTTCAAGGCTCTCCAAGCTGGTGTTTGGGGGGCGTCACTGGGAGGTCCTACTTCTTTACTTTCCTTCTGTTGTTTCTGTCTGTCTGTTTTATTTTTTCCTTACACTAAATGGCCGTTATTGAGTCGATGTGCTTCTCTTTACTAAACAAACAAATAGACCAACACACAAACGAACGAACAAACAAAGGCTTTCTACTTTCTTCCAATCAGAAAAGGGCGGTGAATTCGGAACTGTCGTCTTTTGTATAACTTTATAGTGGTAAGAGAGACAGTAAACCATACAGTTATTAAGGATCGCATTTCCTGGTCAATTTTTTACCTTTGTCCCTGCAAATTACTTTTTATGTTGATTGAAAAGCTATCATGAGAGTTTGTGTCAGACTTCTTCTCTCCTTCTTTTCTCTTTCTAAGCGTCCCACTCCCTCCCCATATTAAAAAAAAAACAACCTTAAATGAACACACCCATAGAAACAAAACAGACCAAAAACAACAGCAACGACAAAAGCCGAGCAAAACAAACATCAACAACAAACTGACGACAGAACAAACCTAATAAAAAGACAACCAAACTCACAAAAGCACCCTTCCCAAAAACGACACCCAAGCTACAAAAATTCAGCAACCATAATAAAAAGTCAGAAAACCACAAATCCTTCTCTTATTATTATCGTTCAGATTGCCTTTTTTGCATTGCAAATCGATTTGACCCACTTATGTGTGGAGTTTTGGGGGTCTTGGCCACGTACAGGACACATAATGTTATACAGGCCCGTGCGTGCACGCACACACACACGCTTTGGAATATTCCAGAACTCCAGCCTCTCGCCACCACCTCCTCTCCTTTTTTTTGTGCTTTCACTTACTCTTTTGCTTCT
>NW_004797546.1:750146-752226 GCF_000002075.1 Aplysia californica | reverse complement strand
AGAGAGAGAGAGAGGGGGGGAGAGAAAGAAAGAGACAGAGAGAGAGAGGGAGAGAGAGAGAGAGGGGGGGAGAGAAAGAAAGAGACACAGAGAGAGAGAGAGGGAGAGAGACCCTCAATCATGTCTTGATGACCACATCTCCCCCGTGTTGCCTCCCGTAGCAACCTTACATGTCGCTCGCCACAAAACACCAAAGGACACAAAAGACACGGTCATAAAAACAGAGCTTGCTCCATACTTCTTCCCCCACGCTCCCCGTGTGTTACGAGAAAGAACAGAAGGGTAAGGAGAGAAGAAAGAGAGGCAGAGAGGGAGAGGGAAGAGGAGAGATAAAAAGGGAAAATGTGGTTAAGAGGAAAGAGATAGATAATAGATTGGGGTGGGGGGTGGGAGAGACAGTGAGATATTTGGGGGTGGAGTGGGAGAGAGACAAAGGAAAGAGGGAGGGAGAGACAAAGAATGAAGTATGAAGGGAGAGAGAGGGAGTGGGGTTAGATAGACAGAGATACACGCAGAGAGAGATAAAGAGAGAGAGAGAGAGAGGGAGAGAGAGAGAGACAGAGAGAGACATAGAGAGAGAGAGAGAGAGAGACAGAGAGAGAGAGAGAGAGAGAGAGAGAGCGGACATAAACCCCGCAGTCCCGCTTTAATCAAACGTCCCCGGTTAACTGCCGCCTCAGTCCTGCCTGTAATGTGTTCGTACTTTTGTTGATGCAATTACTGGGCCAGGTGTTCTAGCGGTTCACCGATAGGTACATGAATGCTTTCATACTGAGCTAGGATGCGGTTGGTCCTGGTTCGAATCCACAGATTATGGTCCACCTTAAAAAAAACCCAACTGCGTCTCCTCGATGCTCAACGGCAATCATCATCCGGTGCCTTGCCGACTGGCGTGGGCGATCATGGACCTCCACTTGACTTTGTCTTGCGTTGCAGCGATGGTGTCTGTCGTTATTGCTGTTCCCAGCCATGTTGTCAACCTGTCCAGTCTTTTTTCCCTCTGTCTGCCTCTGCCTCTCTTTCCATCAAATTTTCCCGTTGTTACAATATTCTCCGATGCTTCTTTCCGCAGTGTGTGTCCAATGAACTTTTTTGCCTGTCGCTCAACGACAATAGAGGACGAAAAAGGGAGAAAAAAAAAAGAAAACGAAAAAGAAACCAAGTAGATAATAAGAATAATGCTGTTTAAAAAAAAAATATCTTCCTCCCCCCCCCCCCCCAAAAGGTGCTGCCGTTTGACGACAACCTGTGTCTCCGAGAGCCGTGCATCAACAACGAGGCGTGCCACACCGTGGTACAGAAGGGCGTGGGTCGCCCCTTCATCTCCTCGCCCACCGTGCTCTTCCGGCCCGTGCACCCCACGCAGATCTTCTCCTGTCGATGTCCCGTAGGCTTTGCCGGTAAGGAAGGGTGCTGATGTTTGTTTGTTTGTTTGTTTGTTTGTTTGTTTGATTATTTGTTTGTTTGGGGATTGGTGGGTGCTCTGGTGTGTTTTGCTCCTTCTTTCCTATAAAAAAAACCCCTATCGTCCTGATCTTGCCTCCTTCTTTTTTAAAAATATATGACCTTATAGTTTATAGTGTTGGAAGTACCATAAAACTCTTACTAAAAAACTAAACTTGTTGGTTGGTTTGTATGCTGGTTTGCTTGTTGGTATGGTTTATTTATTTGTTTATTTATTTTGTTTGTTTGTTTGTTTGTTTTTGTTGGTATGGTTTGTGTATTGGTTTGTTGTTGTTTTTCTTGTTCATTTGTTGGTATGGTTTGTTTGATGCTTGATTTTTTGTTCGGTAATTTACTGGGACGATGATCTTGACGATGGCTATAGAAGCAGCAACAACAAAAGAATAATAATATAGCAATGACGCATCAACAATAGCAGAATTGGCATTAACAATAATACTAGGAAAAATGACTTCAGAATCAGGGAGGACTAAGAGCACAACGAGTTTAACGAAAACTAAGACAATGATAGCAACAAAACTAACAACAACAACAACAACAACAACAACAACAACAACAACAACAACAACAACAACAACAACAACAACAACGACAACAACAGCAGCAGCAGAAGCAG
>NW_004797546.1:748102-750046 GCF_000002075.1 Aplysia californica | reverse complement strand
CGTCTCTCTCTCTCTCTCTCTCTCTCTCTCTCTCTCTCTCCTCTCCCTTTCTCTCACAAACAACGAAAGAGAAAATTTGTTTGCCTCAAGATTTGTCAAATACATGTAGTTTCTCTCGAAAGCCCATCCTTGTTGTCAGTCGACTTCCCAATTTCACGTCCACAATCACGAACACGAACCATATGGTTAAAACAAAACGAGAATTGTGGTCAAGCAGTCCGCAGTGACCTCCACAGGGAACGCACCTACGCAACTGGACAGTCAAATTATTGCATTCCTCACCGGGGGTGGTTGTTGCTAGCTCTAAGTTGCGCCTTGCCCAGCGTTGGTGGAGTTTCCCACGTCTACTTCTATTTGTTTTTTCTTTCTGTCTCTCTGTTGTATGTTTTCTGTTGTTAGTTTATGGTACATATTATATTATGTATAGATTGATTTTGTGCTGTGTGGCCTCGGATTCTTAATGTTTTGAAATATTAAGAGGTATCATCGTCTGAAAACGTTGCATAGGTCCCTTTTGTATTGTCTAAACCAACTTTGTTAAAGAAGAGGAAAAGGCTATTATAGTACGGTCAAAATTTCGTGGCGCAACTTATTGTCAAATATCCCCTCAACTATCGGTCATAAACTCTCCAGCTTTTGCACAGTGATTTTTACCAATTTGTCTTAACAAATTAATATTTTTGTAAACACCTGTTAACTCTATTCTAGAAAATTCCGTTCACGGGCTGGGATAATATCGCTTTCAAAAGAATGTCCGTCATTTTTTTTTTCTAATCGCGAGATTATCTTTATTGAACGCCTATTTTGAGAACTTTTAGCGCAAAAAAGTGTTCACTATGAAATTAATTTCTTGTAACTAGTTTTGCCACTAAAAAGTATCATTGGTGATCTGTGACGTAAGCCATATAATATGCGCAGGTAAGATGAGGGCGAGATGTGGGGGAAGTGCCTTAAGCAAATTCCATTTTCCGCGTGAAGTAAATTTGTTGCATTTTATATAAATTAATGAAGACAAATCTCAATTGTTGTGGAAAATTATGATTAAGTTAAGACAAATTGATACAAACTGCTTTACAAAGTTTGGGTGACCTTGGCTCTCCCGTTAAAAAGATATTTGAGGATAAGTTGTGCCACAAATTTTTGACCGCTCTGTACTGTTCTTTTTATAGCGTCAGGCCACTTGACGGTCTATCTGTTTACTTGTTTACTTGTACTGTTTCGACTGGTTTGACTTAGGGTTAGGACTAGAGATTAGAGTTAAGATCAAGGTTAGGGTCAAAATAGTTTATTGTATTTGATAAAAAGACCGTCAAGCGGGCTGGCACCCTTACTCGTATTTTGTTGCCTCTGGCCGGAGATGATTAGTCTTCGCTCTGGCCTTCCGAGTCTTATAAATTATTGTTTGTATGAACAATGAATTGTGGGATTGTTTACGCGTGGAGTTAT
Source organism: Aplysia californica (assembly GCF_000002075.1). NCBI lineage: Eukaryota > Metazoa > Mollusca > Gastropoda > Aplysiida > Aplysiidae > Aplysia > Aplysia californica. The sequence continues at coordinate 748,600 of NW_004797546.1, read as the reverse complement.
TGGACGATCGTTGTCCTGATAAGTCATAATCCCGCCCAAAGTCAATTCGCTATCTTTGTAGGCTACATTTACAGGTGAACATAGTTCAAATCCCCTGTGGGGCTTACTTGAACTTAGTTTTGCTTTAGGTTTTAAAGGCTCCTCACCTTCAAGACTCGGCTCTATTGAATGGAGATTCAAATTCAATTCGGAGGTCCTGCTTTTCATCTAATCTGTTCCTTTGTTTTGCTTTGACGCATGTTTTTATGGGGCACCAGTTTTATTCTTCTTTACGGGAGTACTGTTTGTTGTATCCTGAGAACTGGGACCAAACGGCTCGATTTATAAGTATTCTTTCATTACATTTATAATCTTTGGAGGTTCATGATCGAATGGCAGATCCTTGTATTTCTCCGAGTGCAATAAAGTCTCAACATTGCGTCCTGGACAGGTCGTCGCCTTGGCCAACGGGGGTGTAATTATATGCAAGTACGTCTCTCTCTCTCTCTCTCTCTCTCT
>NW_004797546.1:746467-747949 GCF_000002075.1 Aplysia californica | reverse complement strand
ACACACACACACACACACACACACACACACACACACACACTCTCTCTCTCTCTCTCTCATACACACTCTCCCCCCCTTTCCCCTTTCTCCTCTCTCTCCCTCTCCCTTTATCACCCTCCCTCCTCTCTCTCCCTCTCTCTCTTTCTGTCTCCCTCCCTCCACTTTCTCTCTCTTTGTCTCTCTTTTTCTTTCCCTCACTCCCTCTCTCTGTTTTTGTTTTGTTTTTGTGTATTTGTATGTGTATGTGTGTGCATTGGTATGCGTGTGTCTGTTGTGTGTTCGAGTGCTTTTATAATATTATATACATATTCATGGCTGTGTTTGTTTGATCGTGCACTTGTTTGTGTATCTCTGAGGCAAGGGTACAATGTCCGTTCCCAATTGTGAGCGCATGTGTATTATAATTATTTGATATTCTATAAATACATAAGGCAGATATGTACGGGCTGCTATTGTGTAATGTTTATGCTCTTGCCCCAAATTGACCCCCCCCCCTCCTCTCCCCAAGGATGGGAGTTCAATCCCCACACGGGAAAATTATTATTTTATTTATCGAGTATCCCCGCCCTTTTGATTGGATACAGAATCCCACCGATCCCTCGTTGGCTGTAATGGGCTGGAGCCTAGTAACCTTTCTTCTCCTGTATGATCTAAATTATGACGTCCATTTTGGGGAAGGATGGGTGAAAAAAAAGGGGGGGGGGGGGGGGGGGGGGGTGGGGGGGCCTTCCGTCGTCGTGCTGTTTCTCTTTAACGAACGAGCGAATTACCTGCTTTGCACTGTGTGGCACCAGGGGTGAACGCCATGTCGTGCAACTTGTGAACGCCCGACCCCTCTTGTGTGGCCTGATGGGTTTTGGACAGGCGCACCTCTCAAATTGCCTCTCTGGCAATGTCGTGCTGTCGGCCGTGATTCCAGAGTCCACGAGACAGAGCAGGCGCTGGTGATGATTACGTGAAATTCCCGAATGACCGTCCGTCGCGAATGAGGCTCCCCCCATGGATTTTTTGGGGGGTTTTAATTTTCATTTTCGTTTTCTTTTTCGTTTCTTTTTTCTTTTTGGGAGAGGGGGCGGGGGCGGGGGATATGTCATTAAAGTGTCGTTCACGGCAGATTGGGGTTTGGGGGAGTTACAGCAATTTTAAAATCTTTCTTTTTCCTTTTTTTTTTCTTTAAAAAAAATGGGATTTGGGATTGGGGCTTAATGGACACATAGCATGCATTCTGAGGACCCGAAGAAATGTGTTTGAAAAGTGTTGCTTCGAGTGTGGTTCCGTGACAGTCAATTCTACAATGACTCTTTCACTTTGCTCTTTAACAAATATGAAAATACAAAGGATGAGGTCTACACATGCCATCAACGCGTTTCGGTAATAATTTAAGTTTAAGTGACAATTCATCCAAAATGAAACCAACTCATGTTATTCAATATACAATGGTCTACTACTCACTCATAAACCTGCGCAAAACCTTTCTTTAGA
>NW_004797546.1:744570-745749 GCF_000002075.1 Aplysia californica | reverse complement strand
AAGTAGTACTAAAATTAATCAAAAGATCAAGATGCTGCACTGTTTCGTCTCGCAAGAGTTAATTACTAATTGATCAGTAGAAACCACACGCTCTTCAGGACACAAAAATTTAATGAAGGCAGCGTTTAATATTACTTTAAAAAACGGTACTGTGCCAGTTTCTCATGATTTTGAGCTTAAGAATTGACAAAATTGTAGGTTTCGATCGCTCTGGTATCGTTAGAGAATACTCTTGAATCGAGCCATTACTTTCAAATTCCACCTTCTACCGGACAAAATTTTTAGTGTTCAATATCCTGTTTACTGGCAAATAGGGACCGCTAGTTTACAATAAATCCTTTCGTTGGGCTGGTCGGCACTGGGGTAGTTAATGGTTGGAGGGTGCCTCAGATAATTATTTTCCTGTACGTTGCTTATGTCTCATTGTCTGTGCGTCTCATCTCTCCCCCCCCCCCCTTGCACTAAATGACCGATATTACGTCGATGTATTTCATTTTGCTCTTACAAACGAATTTTTCCTCTTTGGGACAATGTGCTTCTCCTTACTCCTTACTAAAGTGAATGTTTGGAGAGCGCCACTGGGAGGTCTCTCTTTTATTTCTCTTTGTATTTTTTGCCAGTTTGTCTTGTTTTTTTATCCCTCTCTCAATGACCGTTTTTTGTGTTGGGCCTCGTCTCCTTATTCAAATTTAAAAGATTTAATTTAAATTTGTAGATACGGAGTAGAATATTAAGACTGAGAAACAAGAGTCCAACCATTAGAATGTTCGCTCCTAAAATAAAGATGTTGCAACTGCTGTTCATGACAACCCCCCTCCCCCCCCCCCCCCCCCCCCCCCTTCTTTTTCCCACATCATATTGGAGGGGGGCACAGATGTAGACCCATGGGTCTTTATGTTGCTATTATGACGAAGACTCAATACCGCACAGATACTAGTTTTGCTTTCCTGAACAGACATGTTCGATCCATTGCTTGTTTGGAATCCGTCTGGCCCGTTTGACTCTCAGTCGATACACTAATAGGATAGTCAATGTGACCGATCGATAATCCTGCCATGTATCCGTTCGATCAGCTGTACGAGGCGAGTACTGATTGATTCAGTTGTATCAATCGAATTGTTCATTGATTTAGCGGGTGGTTGGAGGGGAGCTACTGGTGGGTTGTAAATCCCTCTGTAT
>NW_004797546.1:742133-744320 GCF_000002075.1 Aplysia californica | reverse complement strand
GGGGGGGGAAAGGAAAATGAGGGGAACTATGCCACGAAAAAAGGAAACGACTAAAACATTACATTGTTGTTGTTTTGTGTGTGGGTGGTTGACGGGTGCTCTGGTGTGGTTTGCTCCTTCTTTCCTCCTATCAAACATCTATCGTCTTTGTCTCTCCTCCTTTTTTGTGTAAGTTACTCTCTTGTAACACATCTATTCTTCGGCACTTATATGACCTTATTGTGTTGCAAGTGCCGTAAAACTCTTACTAAAACTAAAACGAAGCGATTGAGACATTATTTACACTGATGTTGCTGTTTTGTGTGTTCCCCAGGCCAGAACCAGTCCAAGATGTGTGACATAGAGATCGACTTGTGCTACAGCTTCCCCTGCCAGAACAACGGGCTGTGTCTGAGGCATGAGAGCGGCTACACCTGTCAGTGTGCGCCCGACTTTACAGGTGAGGGAGAAAAAAACCCACAGAAACAAAAACAAAAAACAAGCTTTTAATTACCTCTAAAAAACAAATGATCCTCCTATAAGATATGATAAGACGATATTTTATTGGTCCAGTGGGAAATTAGTATCATCTGATCTTATCTTACTTGATCTTACTTTATCTTACTTTATCTTACTTTATCTTATCTTATCTTATCTTATCTTATCTTATCTTATCTTAAGATCCCACACCCATCAGGTCGTCATAGCGGGTAATAGGAGGACGTCACTGGTGGGTCTTACCTCTTTTCTTTCCCCTCTGCTGTATCTGTCGATCTCACCTTACACCTTGTCCCCGCACTAAATGGCTGTCATTGTGTCGATGTGCTTCTTTTTACTCAAATTCAAAACTCGTAACTCAAAATCCTAACTAATTTTATCTTTACACTGCCGGTGTTTAGCGAGTGCTCTGGTGTAGTTTGCTTGTTTTTTTTCCCCCCTCCAAATATCTACCATTTTCTTATCTCTCCTCCTTTTTTGTGTTTGTTACTCTCTTGTAACACCTCAAATCTTCGGCACCTATATGAGCCTTTCTTGTGTTACAAGTGCTGTAAAACTCTTACTAAAACCAAAAAACAACAACCCATCTATCGTTCTTATGTCTCCTTCTTTTTGTGTTTGTTACTCTCTTGTAACATCTCTAATCTTCGGCAGCTGTATGACTTCATTGTGTTGCAAGTGCCGTAAAACTCTCACTATAAAACTCAAAATTCTCTAACCCCAGGTCCTCACTGCGAGCTGAACATGACGTCAACGTTCACGAGCCTGACCTGCCCGACTGACCACTGCCACGGTCCGTCCCACTGTGTGCCGTTGTCCGGCGGGGGCTTTGTGTGTGACGGCTGTCCGGAGGATGACCACCACGATAGCCAGTGCCGGCTCCGGACCAAGAACTTCCAGAGGGGATCTTACCTCACCTTCCCGTCTCTCAAAGCCCGGAATCGGTTTATTATATCCATGAAGTGAGTACTGGAAAGTGTTTTAGTGTGTCTTTGTGTGTGGGAGGATGTGGGGGGGGGGGGGTCTGTCTGTGGCAGAGGTTTGTTCTTTTATATCATAAAATACAGTCCATCGGTGTGTCTCTAAAGTTGTTTGTCTGTCTATTCGCCTGTCTTTTTTTTCTTTGGTTTTATAAAACCTGTCTCAATCTGTGTCAGTCTGATTGCATGTTCACGCACACCAATACCATACTGATACTAATATGCTCAGTCAGAAAGGGCTACCTCCCCGTTGCCTTTCCCTCCAGCCGTATCCAACTTTCGCCCCCCCCCCCCACACACACACACACCACCCAAACCCTCTAGCTCTCTTTATATCTTTCGTCGTTTCGCCGTCGTTGCGTGTGTGTCCTCAACAAATTCGGCTTTTGTTTCCTTTTTGACTCGGCGGCGAGTGTCGTTTGTGACAACTGTGTGATCTAGGGAGGGAGTGTCTCGTCCCTGTTTGACTCTTTGCTTGGACGTTCTGTTCTGTTGTCTTTACATTTGCATAATCCTGGCTCGCTGCACCGTCGGCCTGGTGTCACTGGTGAGGATGATAGAAGCTTGGGAGATGTGATTCTGTTTTCTGTCGTTATTAATGAAAACTGGTTTGCTCCTCACGTTTTTCGGGTTTTTTTAAGAAATAGGGAGAGGAGGAAGGTGGGGAGGGGTATGAGAGAGAGAGAGAGAGAGAGAGAGAGAGAGAGAGAGAGAGAGAGAGAGAGAGAGA
>NW_004797546.1:738836-739951 GCF_000002075.1 Aplysia californica | reverse complement strand
TCTCGATCACCAGCCCCTTTTATCTGATCCTTATCTTATGCCGAGCGCCATCCATCTATTGATCCTGTGTATCCGAGCTTCCCCCCGTGAATGCGTGTATGTATGGACATTAGTATTCATGTCAGGATCCCATGAGAGAAGGAGAGGGTGTTGGGTGTTATGTTGTTAATACAATGTACATGTACCATGTATCTGTGCTCATTACAACTGTCTCTTGTGTACGCACTACTACACACTGTGGCATAACATTTTAGCTCGTCGCTGTGATGTTGCAGAAGAGTTGGGTGGTTGACGGGTGCTTTGGTGTGGTTTGCTTCTTCTTTCCTATCAAACATCTATCGTCTTTATCTCCCCTTTTTCTTTTTTTATGTTTGTTACTCTTTTGTAACATCTCTAATCTTCAGGCGCTCATATGACTTTATGTTGTTGCGAGCGCAGTAAAACCTCAACTAGAACAAACAAGAACTGTCTCTTGTGTAGGCACTACACTACGCACCGTGGTATAACATTTTGACTCTTCGCCCTGATGGTACATGCATAAGACTTGAGTTCAATTCCTACTGCTGGAAGTGATTTCATGGAATCTCTGTCTGTCTATATACTGATAGGGTAGTTAGTGGGCGCCACTGGTAGTTCCTCCTTCCATTCTTTCCCTCTGTTGTTTTTGCATGTACGTCTTGCCTTTTCCATGCGCTAAGTGACCGTTATTGCGTCCATGCGTTTCTTTTTACTCGTATTCAGACTGTTTGCTTGGGTGCTCTGTCCCACTCATCCCGGGTTAGCCCTGGTAAACAAGGTCAAAGCGGTCCACCCCCTAATTGATCTATAATGTGTCGATTGGCGAGGGGGGTAGGGGTGTGTATAAAGGGTGTAAAACATTAAAATTATTTGCAACCGTTGTCGGGAGTGTTTGTTATTTGTCAACCGCCAGCTTAGTATGAATCTACCACCCAAAATGAGCTCAGTGTGTTTTGTATCACGCCTCTTTCGCTCCTCCACAGAAAGTTGAAGATTATTAACTTTTTACGCACGTAAAATGTATTATGTAAATATACTCATTCTTTTGTGTGTGTGTGTGTGTGTGTGTGTGTGTGTGTGTGTGTGTGTGTGTGTGT
>NW_004797546.1:735374-737892 GCF_000002075.1 Aplysia californica | reverse complement strand
GGGCTCCCAAAAGCGCGCACATCGAGAAAACAAAAGCGAAAGAAGAACCAAAAAACACCACCACCACCCCGCCCCTCACTAGAAAATAATAAATACCCAATGAAAGGCCCGCGCCCCGTGTATGGACATTAGGGGGAAACATTTGGATCAACGCTGTTATCTCAGTGCACATGAGAGAGTCCCGTCTGCGCTAAAAGCACGTCAGCTTCCCCCTTCTTTTCCTTCCTCCACTCATTTTATCCGCGCACTGTGGGTGGCTTGCGGGTGCTCTGGTGTGGTTTGCTCCTTCTTTTCTATCAAACATCTATCGTCTTTGTTTCTCCTCCTTTTTGTGTTTGTTATTCTCTTGTAACACCTCTCGACTTCGGCACTTATATTATGACCTGACGGTGTTACAAGTGCCGTGAAACTCTTTACTAAATCATATAATCTTCAGCACCTATGACCTTATTGTGTTGCAAGTTCGCAAAACTAGTGAAAACTTAACAGAAGGAGTAGTGGCAGAGGAAGGGGTGACTGCAGTGGGTGAGTGGGGGTGGGATGGTCTTCCTCTTCTATTTTTTCCAGTGTTAGACCATTTCGGCATTGAGTCCAGGGCTTAAGATTTTGTTAGAGGTGATAGACTTCTCTTCCAATATCAGAACTTACATGTGAACAAAATCAACTGAAGTAAGCCAAGTGGAAAAAAAAGTCCAAAGGTCTGCTCTTACGCGAATATCCCCAGCCATGAGCAAAAATCTATACTGCAAAAGGCTCGAAGCAAGTTCACAGCTGTGTGGGCAACGCTAGTTCCGTAGTTCCGTGTGCTGTTGTCAGACTGTATTATTTCCGCTCGTTTTAATGCGCTTACTTTTTGTATTAGTTGCGTTTTCCCTTGAAGATCAACGAGCAATATTATATGCTCCGTGCCACCTTCTTTAGTTTACTGTCCGCGACAACGACGCCTTCTTTGATTTGATTGCGTGACTTCTCCAAGAGGCACAATCTCTGAATGCAGTGTCACATTCTTTATTAATCAATAATAAAAGTAAATTTTGGACTCTCTTTCTCTCTTTCTCTCTTTCTCTGCCCCTTCCTCTCCCACCATTTTAAAAATAATAATTTAAAACGTATTTTGCGCATTAGGTCACGACGAGCCAAATATAACCCCACTAAGAGTGGATACCACGAATGTGCGTTGTAGGTTAAGTAAGTTTCGAATGGAGGCCTCTAGTAGACCTTTACCAAATTAACGACTGCGACACTGCTGCAATTATTAGAGGTTCCACGCCCGGACAAACACCTAGTTGTATCGTGAGTACATTTGCAGTTGGAGGGTGACGTGCGTGACACCGGTCGGTCCTACTTCTTTTCTGTCCCTCTGCTGCTTCTGCCTGCACTAAATGATCGTGGTTGTATCGACGTGCTTCTCTTTACTCAAACCAACAAAGGAGAGAACACCTATATTTCGGTTGCCTGACGCCCTCAAGACACACATTCTACGTTCTCTCTGCGCAACCGACGAAGCCCCTGTAAAAGTGAGAGGTTTGGCACCCGGACAAGCGTCTTGATCTGTCTTTGTCCTTTTCTTCTCCAAGGATGTCGATAGAGGCCTGAAGTATTCCCCCAAAAAAAAGACTTCCCCCGCCCCTCCCTCGCTAAAACCCCCCCAAAATCCTAGTAAGGGTTTGCTGTTGGGTGTCGTTTCCAGCAGTTTCATGTCTGTCCGCCGCAGAGGAAAGGCTTCTTTGAGGGGATTACGTTTGTGGCGCAACACCGTTGCATGGGTTGATGTGCTATCACAGTAAACACGCGAGAAGAAAATTGGCAAATTGTTAAGGAGCCCCCCCCCCCCCCTCCAAAAAAATGTATATATTAGAAAATCACCCCGCTGTGGGTGGTTGGGTGTCCTGCTTCAAGAAGGTCCTTTTTTTCCTTTTCTCTGTCGTTTCGGTCTATCTTACTTTTTCCAGCACAAGATGGCCGTTATGGTATCGATGTGGTTCTCTTTTTTTTTTCCAAACAGGAAAAAACAAAACTATAACACCCCCCTCCGGCTTTTTTTTTTTGTCTTCGGAATTCAGGTCTGCCTATGTATCTATACAAGACTGGTAAAAGGGCAGTTCTGGATCCTACTTCTTTTTTTTCCTCCTTTCCTCAACTGGCTCTTCCCGTCGTTCTGTCTTGATTTCCCTCGGCTTTTAACGGTTATCGAGTGTACGTGCTTCTCTTTTGTCAAAATAAACTAAACCTCTCTTGATATGGATGTTTGGAGGTGGTCGCGATTCCTCAGTTTTATCTGTCTTTTAGTTTTGCTTTTTTTTTTTTATCTCCAGCCCTAAACCACCGCTGTCGCGTTGATAAGATTTTCTTTACTGGACCTAAACAGAAGTAGCTATATTTAGATGAATGTATTTATTCCAAGACCACTAGCGGTCAAGGACTTACTTTTTTTATACCATCCCTTTTTTGTTTCATCGAGCGCGAAGAACCCGATGGGGAAGTTGTGTGTGTGTGTGTGTGTGTGTGTGTGTGTGTG
>NW_004797546.1:730900-731938 GCF_000002075.1 Aplysia californica | reverse complement strand
CTTTCTCTCTCTCTCTCTCTCTCTCTCTCTCTCTCTCTCTTCCTTCCTCGCTCTTCCTTTCTCCCCCCCCCTCTCTCTCACTCACCTATGCACACACACAATCTCACATGCCCAGACTTGCCATGCGTGTAACACACCTTTAAACGTTATAAGGAGACATTACGAACTGAGTTCACGAATGCCAAACAGGGGTTCCAACCAGTGTTGTTGCACTCACTGCAATCCCCGTTTTGTCCTTTTGAGCTACGCTGCTGAAGTACACGTAGGGACAAACGCTTTCACCTCGGCAAACATCCTAACAGGTCGTGCCCATATAGCCAAGGAAAGACAAGAATGGGCCATCCACCTCTTTCCCAAATAAACAAACAAACAAACAAACAAGCAAACAAACCTCAACGATAAATAGACAAGGGAAGGAGAGAGGGACTGAAGTGTTGAGAGTCCAAAGGTTTGCTTCCTTGAACCTCTCTGCTTGAACTAACGACAGAAAATGTGTTGCTGAGCTGTTTAAAAAAAAAAAGGGGGTGGGGGTGAAAACTTTATTTATATTATTTTAAAACACTTGGGATGTTTTGAGCTTACAGATGTTTTGTCATACAATGTTCTTAGGAATATGTAACTGAATTTTTTGTTGTGTTGTTTATCAGTCTTAATTTTTTTCTTTTTTCTATCTATCTTTCTTTCTTTCTTTCATTTTTTCTTTCTTTCTTTCTTTCTTTCTTTCTTTCTTTCTTTCTTTCTTTCTTTCTTTCTTTCTTTCTTTCTCTCTCTCTTTCTCCCTCTCTCTCTTTTTTTTCTCTCTCTCTCTCATTATTTCTCTCTTTCTCTCTTTTCTCTCTTTAAATCTGTCTCCGTTCCTGTTGTCTCTTCTTATGTATCCGTATGCTTATCTGTCTCTTTCATTCCCACGTTTTGTCTGTCTGTCTGTCTGTCTGTCTGTCTGTCTGTCTGTCTGTCTGTCTGTTGTACACGTACACACACAAACACGCACACACATACAATGTCACACACACACGTACACGCACCCTCTTCCCCCCC
>NW_004797546.1:725558-727683 GCF_000002075.1 Aplysia californica | reverse complement strand
CCCACACACACACACACTCAAACCCACACATGTAATCGACACGATCCCTCTCGTATTGGTTTATTTGAACCCAGCCAAACTAAAATTTACGGGCAGTAAATTAGTCTTCCTCCGTATCTCCCACTGATAAGAAGTTCGATTCCAGGCGCCCTACACTCCTGACAGGCAACAGTCAACACGGAAAGATCGCACGCCGCTGCGCCCGACAATCCCAGAACGTCGTGTACTATAGTACACTTTCTATTCAATTTATCTTGTGAACAATACCTTATATACCTATTTTTTTTTCTCTCCGTTCACTATGCAGTAGTAAGAACGTGTTACTTGTTTTAGATTAGACATAATATGACACTGCGCGCTCATATTACTTCATGCAGTTGCGAGTGCCGTAAAACACTGGCCAAAAAAGACATATTATATAATATGACAATTTAACAGTGACTTATTTCACACTTTATTCGGTTATCCCCCCCCCCCAAAAAAAAACCAACCACGCCGCCAACACACACAAATACATATAACCACCTTTTTTTCAAACGTGACAGGACAACTTTTTTCGAGAATCTCTATCTTCCTCGGAGATTTTGTATCCCTGTCTTCCCGGTTTTGCCCAGCGATCGGGGTCGAAGCAGCCCACCCCCGAAATGTTGTAAGTTGTGTTAATGGGAACGTACCCCGTCTACAGTTACTATTCTAGTAGTTTTTAATGAAACTGGTTTCTAAATGTCTGTGCCAGCGTCTGTTGTGTGGCAGTGAAGCGGTTCACCGTCGCACGCGCAGACGACTTGAATTCGATTTTCATGTTTGGATATATGTGAGGAGTCCACTGAAAAAACGGGCATAGTCATTAACTGAAAATCCCGAGGGTACCAATTTTGAACGCTTTTTGGCTCATAACTGTATTTCTGTTCAGCTGTTGGTTGATTATTGTTGTTAGATTTACCATCCAACAAACATAATATAAAATAAACTACCAATCAAACAAATATTAAATATGAAGTTATGAGTCCACAAGCTTTTAAAATTGACACCCTCACAATTTCCAGTTTGGGACTATGCCCGTTTTTTCAGTGGAGTCTTCATACTTTTTTAATAGAGTGTCTCGGTCTTTCATCTGGGACGTTGTGTCCATCCCAGCCCCGAGTTGGCCCTGACGGACAAGGTCGAACCCTGCTTCCTAAATGATCCACATTTGTTCGACCTACTCATCTGCCTACCTACTTACCTACCTACCTACTTTATATATATATATATATATATATCTCTCTCTCTCTCTCTCTCTCTCTCTCTCCTTTCTTGCACTTGATTTGTTTGTCGGTCCCGTTGGAGGTGGACTCCACAGTTACAGGTCCCACGTCTTGAATGGTCATTTTCAACGTTTTTGATGTGATCAACTTTATGGCTGCTCCTTCTATCATATCAAACCTCTATCGTCTTTATCTCTCCTCCTTTTTTTTGGTGTATGTTACTCTTTTGTAACACATCTATTCTTCGGCCTCTATATGACCTTATTGTGTTGCAAGTGCCGTAAAGCTCTTACTAAAACTAAACTAAATTTTTGGCATACCAGCTTTTAAATTTTTCTTTCTTTTTTGGGGGGTGGGGGGGACTATTTCTTCTTCTTTTCTTTGTTTTTGTTTTTTTATTGCTTCTTGTAGTTCAGCGGGTGTTCCACGGTCACCTCTGGCAGTTTTTTGCTTCCTTCTGACCTGTCTTTCATCTTTCCTCTGACTTTTTGTGTCCTCTCAACTTTTTTGCCGCGAGTCTATGGTGGGGTCCACCGATAAGTCCTATTTCTTTGCTTTCCTTCTGTTGTTTCTGTCTGTCTTACTTTTCCCAATACTAAACGTCCTCTGTATCAATGTGCTTCTCTGTACCCAACAACAACATTTTCCACTATTTGCTGCCCTTTTGTTGGCGGTTGGTGGATGCTCTGGTGTGGTTTGCTCCTTCTTTCCTATCAAACATATATCGTCCTTATCTCTCCTCCTTCTCTTATGTGTTTGTTCCTCTCTTGTAACTCATCTAATCTTCGGCAGTGCATGTTTTGTAAAACTCTTACTAAAACTTTTAAAAAGCTTCCCATTTTCTGGATCTGAACATCATCATCTCCTTCCTCCACCCC
>NW_004797546.1:722508-724592 GCF_000002075.1 Aplysia californica | reverse complement strand
CTCTCTCTCTCCTCTCTCTCTCCCTCTCTTTCTCGCTTTCTCTCTCTCTCTCTCTTACTTTCTCTCTCTCTCTCTCTCTCTCTCTCTCTCTCTCTCTCTCTATCGTTGCTTAGCTGGAAGGCTCCACTCGTAGGTCCTACTTCTTTTCTTTCTGTTGCTTCTATCTGCCTTACACTAAATGGGCATTAATGTGTCGGTTTTACGCCAGCAAACAAAGTACCGCGAATAGAGCTAATACCAATGAGGAACTGACTTTCCAGTTGCCTAAAAAAAATCCTCAGGCACGCCAGGCTCGACAGAGACGAGAACATTAAGCATTGGTTTTAACGCTACAGGCTCTCACTGAGCGGCGTTCCAAATAGAGCCAACCCTTCATTCACGCTCGTCTTTTTGTTTCGAAAGACGAGCAAAATGCAATCCACATAAAGCCTCCTCCATAACTCCCCGTTTGATGTCTGATTAGCCCTGTCTGTTGTGTCTCCGGCGGCATTTGCTGGGCAAATAACTGTGTCCAATCAACATTCAAACAGTTTTGTTCTCTCGGAATATCATGGCGCGAGACTGAAGACGGCGCTTTCAAACGCGAGATAAGGCACGCCGGGGGCTCAGGTCTCCTCTCGTCATTTATTGTCCCCTGAGCCCGTCGTAAAGCGATAAGACATTGGCCGCTTCAGACACTCTAGCGGTGCAGTAATGGCTGTTTTATCCGGCTTCAGACACTTGTTGATGACGTAGTTGTACCGAGAGCCGAAAGCGTGTGCTGTACGGGTGTATGCACAAACTGTGGGTGGACAGATTTGATTCGGCGAATTCGTGAAGCGAAGTTCGAATTCGTCGATTCGGCCGGAAGGATCGAATCTGATCACAAATTGGGTCTGCCATTGGACATTTCTTTTTAAAGTTTTGTTTGAACGTTCTGCTTTCTCTCATGGTCTAAAACATATCTATGTTAACAAATTGTGCAAGTAAATGGAACATCTTTGAACTGCGAGTGTCTTTTCACATTTTTACCTTACCGTGCCCTTTTCATCACTTTGAATTGAGGTCTAATTCGAATCAATAGCAGTGGAACGTATTGACATGAATGAATCCGAACTTGACCTCTCGTCATATCGGGCTGTTATTTGTCACGAAACATTTCCTTACCTAATGTGATTGGTTATTGTGTTATTCGCATTCCGAACTTAAAATTGAAATTACCCGAATCTGTTTCTTGAAGTATTAAGATTCACCATCCGTTGAATTCGTGGTAAGTTTGGCCCATTCTATGTCAAACACTGGCGTCTTATCTCTCAGTGTTGACTCGCTGGTACAAGCAGGTCGGAGGAGAACACTCTCTCTAATGATAGGGTTTGGGAGAGAGGGTGTTAACCGGCGTGTTGGGAGAGAGGGTGTTAACCGGCGTGTAAAGTCTAGAGTGGTCTCTCCCTCCACTGTGTGGCTACCCGTGATAGAGCTATATTGTTAGTCAGTGTAGTTATTTAACATCACTATCGGCACAGTTTGGTCACGTAAGCGCTGAGAGCTATTGGAATACAATTTGAGGTTGTTTGTGTTGGGGAGATTTCACTAGTGGTGGTTTTAATACAGAGTGGGCTTAACTTGCTTGATGGCTATTTTATTTTCAGTGTAGATGTTATATTATATATTATACATGAGTCTCCGTGGCTCTTACACTACCAGTTATATTTGATAGCGCCGCGAAATACAAATCAGCTAAGCTCTCTGATTTTTTTTTTTTAATCCCGAGTTCTGTGGGCCTGCACCATCTTGAGTGGCTTTTCCTCTAACATAGAGTAGGATTCATATCTTTATATGCACACAGTGGTTCTCAGGAACTGAGTTACAAATTCTATGCCTCTCTTTTGCCTCTTGCTTTCTTCCCACTTAAATGCGGTAGTTTATGAGCGTCACTGATAGATTCTACTTCTTTTCTATCCCTGTGATATTTATTTCTGTCATATTCATGAACTTGATATCATATCGAGGAACACACATACTGTCTGTCTGTCTGTCTGTCTGTCTGTCTGTCTGTCTGTCTGTCTGTCTGTCTGTCTGTCTGTCTGTCTGTCTGTCTGTCTGTC
>NW_004797546.1:720227-721428 GCF_000002075.1 Aplysia californica | reverse complement strand
GGTGGGGGTGTCAGGGCGTACTGGTAGATCAGTTTTTGGTATGATGATAGGCTATGATCCGGATGACCCTGATTCGAGATCCCAATTGAATAGGGCGTTCTTGCTTGAGTTGTTTGGGCAGTTTTTAAGGCTTTCTAGATACTTGGCTCGGTCCTATCGGAGATGGAACTGTGAAATCACGAGGTCCCGTCCTCTAAACGAAAAAGTCTTACAGTTTGAAAGGGACGTTAAATCCTTTCCTTATCGTGCGAATTTTAATATGTGATGAGGGGGGATTCCCCTGCTCCACTTTGACCAATGTATAAAGCGCTCCACCTTTGAAGTGACGTATTTGTGTCAAGCGTCGTTTTATAGTCGTTCAAAAAACAAGCAAGCCAAAAACCCATCTGTCTCTTTCCCCACATCTCTGGTGAGGAAGGCCCATGCCATCCCGGGTACGACAGAAGTAGAGATGGTTCTGTGTGTGTAATGTGACGATCCCGCCGGGTGATATCTCGTTTGTTTTGTGGGAGAGCAGTAATTGACCTTTGGGGAGTCCGCTGAAGAATGGGAGGATGTCGTACAGGGGAACTGCTGAGTGCTCTGTCCCGTGATAGGAGTTTTATTGCGGGGTTCTAAGTGATCGTGGGGCTTGTGAATGTGGTGTTGGTGTAGGTGGTTGTGATGGGGGTTGTTGTTGTTGTTGTTGTTGTTGTTGTTGTTGTTGAAGTTGTTGTTGAATAACTGTGGCTCTATGAATGTTTTCTGTTGTTGTTGTTGTTGTTTTGTGAATGTGCTGTTTTTCTATGAAAATATGTTGTTGGTGGTGTTGATTTTATTGTATGATTGTGGCGATGTGAATGGTGTTGACTCAGGTACCAATTTCTCTCTTCGTGCTATGTTGGTTCTTATGAGTGAGAGAGAGAGAGAGAGAGAGAGAGAGAGAGAGAGAGAGAGAGAGAGAGAGGGGGGGAGAGAGAACGTTTTCCTTAGTAATGCTATTGTAACGAGTATGACAGGCCGGTAGCGATGGGTTCCCTAATGGCTTGACAGTCTGTGATCTCGTGGTCGTGTTGTCTGCGAGTCCTGATTGCCTGTGGTCACGGAAACCATAATGCCTTGTTGACATGACATTTTGATACAAGATGCCACACCCCTTTCATTTGTGTACATGTATGCGCGAATGAGCTCTCTCTCTCTCTCTCTCTCTCTCTCTCTCTCT
>NW_004797546.1:717333-718492 GCF_000002075.1 Aplysia californica | reverse complement strand
CACACACACACACACACACACACACACACACACCGACCCCACCACAGCTTCACCCAGCCACATAGAGTCTAGAGTCATGGACCATGGTTCTGTGTTGTAGCCTCGCCACCCCGCCTCAAATAGCGCTTCGATTTCAATTAGCCATGGCTTCGCCGTGCGTCTTTTGTTGTGATTCTTCTCTTTGTGAGGGTCGTGACCTCACGGGTGGGGGAAACGGTCAGTTCTTTTTTTCTTTCTTTTCTTTGATTCTTTGTTTACTTTCTTTTCTTGCATTGATTTGTTCTTTTCCTTCCTATAGCCCTTTGATTATTTGATTCTTCTCTCTCTCTCTCCCTCCCCCCCCCCCCTCTCTCTCTCTGATCGTTCGATTTCTTACTCTTTTTTTGTTATTTGTGCGTTGAAAAAATGATACGCTGGGAGGCCATACTGATGTGATGGCAGAGTTGGTATCGGGTCGGGCCATGATGCGATTGTCTGGTTCCGATCCTCAAATGGGGCGTTCTTGTGATGTTTTGTTTGGTTTTATTTGAGGAGTTTATAAAGCTCATTTCCTTGTGTGTGATGTTTGTTTCCATTGTCCTTATTTCTCAAACTTTTACTACTATTGACCCACCCAATCTCCCCCAAAAAGCAAACTAACAACAAACAACAGCACCAGCTACTTCATCAACAACAACAACAACAACAACAACAACAACAACAACAACAACAACAACAACAACAACAACAACAACAACAACAACAACAACAACAATAACAACGACAGCCCATAAGACGAAAATGGCCTACCTCCTCCCACACTCACACTCAAAAAACTCCACGGCAACTGGCAACGTACAGGCCTCAGTTGAACCCCCGACCCTTCTTTATGAAGAACATAACTCAACCATCAGACTAGTGCATGTCTTTTCCGCCTTCATTACTCGCCGATCTGGCTCTGTTGGGCGAGGAGACTTTACTTAGTTTGGTCGATCGCGGGCTGTGCAAAAGAGGAAGTGTATAAATAATATTGTGCCGTTAATTCTCACACCGGCTAGATCGATACTTGATCGATCAATCTTGATTTGTTCTCAACGTCACTTTTCGATCGTGAATTGCTTGCATGATGTGTTACGGTCACGGCTGCTGTGTGTGTGTGTGTGTGTGTGTGTGTGTGTGT
>NW_004797546.1:711359-713561 GCF_000002075.1 Aplysia californica | reverse complement strand
GTGTGTGTGTGTGTGTGTGTTCCGTGTTTGTGTAGAGAAATGAAGCGAGCGACATGTCTTTGTTTGGTTCTCAACAAGCTCAAATGCATTTCACTTTCTCGGTGTTTTGAGAGTCTCTTCTATACTTTGTTTTTCTCTTTTATGTAGTGGAGATGCTGATGACGTCCTGAAAGACTCCTATTTTAATGGATGGTTGGTGGGTGCTCTGGTGTGGTCTGCTCCTTCTTTATATCAAACATCTATCAATCTTATCTCTATTCCTTCTTTTTTGTGTTTGTTACACTCTTGTAACACCTCTAATCTTCGGCACTTATACAACCTTATTGTGCTGCCAGTGCCGTAAAACTCTTACTAAAGCAAAACTCGTCTTTTATTCTATTATTCTTTTATCCTGACTTCTTTGTTATGTAATGGTCTCTGAAAAAACAACAACAACTGAACAAACAAAAACTAAAAGATATCGAGCCGAACAAAAACAGCACGTTGTGCCAGTTTTGTCCACAGCCCTTCAGAAATTGTTGATACTCCTTTAGACTCAAATTGATAATCTAATTTGCCTGTAACCAAGTGCGTGTCAAACCTGCTCTTACCTGAATGTTGTAAATTGTTTTTTTCTGATTGGCTGTCTTTCTTACTTAGCGTTTGCTGTTTTTGTTTCGTTTCTTCCAAACTTGTATGTCTCTTGTTTTTGTGTCCTTTTATTTGCGAACTCAAGCATTCTTCTGTCTCTTACAACCTTAGACCTTTTGTTGCGGCTGCTGTTTCCCCTTTAAAAAAAATCTTTTTTTCTCATTTTTTTCGGGGGCATTTCTTTCTTTTTTATGGAGGGAGGGGGGGGGTGCAGCATCATTATTCGCTGTTGTTTAGTAAGGGATTTTTTTCTGTTCGGGACACCTTTCTGATTCCACCTCTGAAGTCCGTTTGCGTGATGCCGTTGGTTGACTCAGATTCGACGTCAACTTGCCACAGGGGCTGACGATGCTGACCTTTCACTAACCTTTAGTGCTTGCCCTGCCGTTCTTTCTTTTTCTTTTCTTTTTTTCTTTCTTTTTTCTTTCTTTCTTTCTTTCTTTTCCTTTGCATCGGTGTACATATCTCTCTCTTAGACTTTCAGTCAATCTGTTCTGCCTGACCGTTTTTTCTGTCTGTTTACTGTCTTTCTCTTTTTGTCTGACCCCACTCTCTCTCCCTCTCTTTCCCTCTCTTTCCCTCTCTTTCCCTCTCTTTCCCTCTCTTTCTCTTTCTTTCCCTCTCTCTTTCTCTCTCTCTCTCGCTCTCTCTCTCTCTCTTTCTATTTGGGGGAAGGGGTTTGGGGGGGGGGGAGATTAACAAAAAAAGAAGAGGAGCTTTATAGCTCTTGGATGCCATGCAGTTGGTTAAAAAGAGCCACCATTAGGTACATGAACTACTTGTTGACAATTCCTTTGTTATATTATCTGTCTGTCGATGGTTAGCTCGCACTCTGATGTTGTCTGCCCCATCATTCCTATCAAACAGCAGCTGTCATCCTTATCTCTCGTCCTTCTTTTTTGTGATTGTTATTCTCTTGTAACACCTCTTATCTTCGGGACTTAAAAGATGTTATCATGTTACAGGTGAGGAGAAACTGTTACTTTAGAAAAAAAGCTCTGGTATGATTTGCTTCATCTTTCCTTATGAAACATCAACCATCTTTATCTTTCCTCTTATTGTGTTGCAAGTGCCGTAAAACTCTTAAACTATCTCTCCTCCTTCTTTTCTTTGTCTGTTACTCTCTTCTGGTAACACCTCTAATCCCTGGCACTTGTGTGACCCAATTGTATAGCAAGTGTCGTGAACCTCTTACTACATCTAAAGTGTTTATCCGCCTTTCTTTTCTCCCAGCACTAAGTGACCGTTATGGGTGGTTGGCGGGTGCTCTGGTGTGGTTTGCTTCTTCTTTCCCGTCAAGCATCTATCGTCCTTATCTCCCCTTCTTTTTTATGTTTGTTACTCTCTTGTAACAGCTCTAATCTTCTGGCGCTCATATGACCTTATGCAGTTGCGAGCGCCGTAAAACTTCTACTAAAACTAAAACTAAAATGACCGTTGTTGTGTCGGCGTTTTCTCTTCCCCCAGACTCAGAAGACTGGGTTGTTGTAATTTTAGCTCTTGAGCATAGTTTTTGTAACCTTATAGCCGCTGTTCCTGTCGCTGAATGGCGGGGCTTATAATCAAGTTTAA
>NW_004797546.1:709156-711076 GCF_000002075.1 Aplysia californica | reverse complement strand
AGAGAGAGAGAGAGAGAGAGAGAGAGAGAGAGAGAGAGAGAGAGAGAGAGATCTTTGTGGTGTGTTGACAATGTGCCTTGTCTACAGACCACATTGCGAATGGTCGGAGAGCGCCACTGGTAGGTTCTACTTCTTTACTTTCTCTTTGTTGTTTCTGTCTGTCTGTCTTGCTTTTTCTCAGCACTCAAGTGACTGTTACTGGGTCGATGTGCTTCTCTTTACTTGGAACAAGCAGTCCACATTTTCGTGATTTAGCCTGCACAGATAAGACACTCGGTTGCGATTTCATTGGCTTCTTGGAGACTTTCGCTGGAAGGTTAAAAGTCGGATTGGAACTTGGCTCCCCGCTGTCCTCCCCCCCCACCCCCCGCCGCACACACACTCACACATGTTTGTGAGTATTCCCGTATTGCACCAAGAGCGGTGCGATTATTGTTATATCCTTGTTGATTGTTGTACAGTTTACGAAAACATCTCCTTTCGCTCTTACTGTACTCTTCGCCGATATTATTATTATGTCCTCGACAGGACACTGTCTTGGCTGCTGGTCTTTGCTCTCTATGAAAACTTCGCTACACTGGTGTTCACTATGGGCGCGCAAATGAAGGTTAAAACCCATGCATTCTCGTTACAGTCGAGAGCGCGTGCAACATTCCCCCTCTTGTCCTTCAGTAAGGTTCCAAATTGAGTCAAATGGTACGCCCCAGTGCGAACCAATGCGCTGATAGAGATTCTCCTTCATTTAAGCCATTTCACTTCGAGTGGATGACTCATTGATCAAAACACTCAAATTCCAGAAGTATTGAGATAGCTCTCTTTTACAGGGCTATTTTTTGTCTGTCAGATGGTTGGACGGTGCCATGGATAGACCCGGCCCTACTTCTTTTCTCTCTCACCGTTGTCTCTACCTGTTTGTCTCTCTTTTTCCTTGCACCACTAAGCGAATGTTATTCCGTCGATGTGCCTCTCTTTACTTTAGGCCTACTCAAACTCGAACCGCCGTCTTTCCTTACAACAGGAGCGCGCATGATCATAAGATGACTCACTGTCGAGGCTTTGTCAAGGGATGTCACTCTTAGAGAGGAAGAAATAGATCGATATAATCTCCCCTTCTGGCACCGCGGGCCATACCGGGTAGCGTCCCTTACTCATCCTCGCCCCCTGAATAGCCCTACATTGGGGATAGGAAAGTAGACGCTCATTCTGTCGATTTTTATCTGATTATGAGCCGGCTTTTTTTTTTCTCAATAAATGCTCGCCGCTCTAGTTCACTCCCCTCCTCTCTTCAGCGTCCGACGGGCTAATGAAGATGACCGGGAATTATGCGTTGGGATCAAATCGAACGAGTTGGGGAGAGGGGAGGGGAGGGGGAGAGGTGGAGATGGGGGATAAATTAATTATATCGAGAGGTATTTTGATCAGTGCTGCTGATTCCCCCCCCCCTTTTCCCAACCCTCATATTTCCTTTTCCTCCCTAACTCCCGTCCCACCTGACCATCTGTCGTTTAATTGCTTGTTGTGTGCACTGAGTGACCGTACTGGCGTCTGTGGCGTTGTACCTGAGCTCATCGCCGTGCGTAAGACGCATACGTTTAATTCCCACTTTGGGGTATGTTTTTTGTTTGATTTTTTTTTAAAATTTAGTAACTCTGTCTCTGTGTTTGTTTCTCCTTGCATAGAATGATGATGCAACTCACTCTGCCCAGACAGTCGTGACAAATATGTGTAGGTTCGAAGCAGCCCGCCTCCTAAGTGATGTAGGTTGTGTTGTTGGAGGTTAATGATGATTGTTTAGCCTACCACGTTAAGTAGCCTCTGTTACAAGTTGCAATAATTATTATAATTAAGACTTTGATGGGCTAACAAATACAAAGAGGGGGAGGAGAGAAGAGAGAGAGAGAGAGAGAGAGAGAGAGAGAG
>NW_004797546.1:706671-708198 GCF_000002075.1 Aplysia californica | reverse complement strand
CTCTCTCTCTCTCTCTCTCTCTCTCTCTCTCTCTCTCTCTCTCTCTCTCTCCCACTCACTCTTTTTCTCCCTCTCCCACTCACGCTCTTTCTCTCTGTCTCACTTTCATCTCTTTTCTTCGCGCTCTCTTTTCCTTGTTTTTGTTGCCCGTCCTTTCTCCCTGTGCAGGGGGGCTCGCTTGTGTCACAGACTGCCAATCTTTCTCTCCCCGGTGTATCCATGTTTGTTCGTCATTGACGTCCAAATAGCGGGTGGTTGGAGGGCGCCATGGTAGCTCCTATCTCTTTTCTTATTCTCTGTTGTTTCTGTCTGTCTGTCTGTCTGTCTGTCTGTCTGTCTGTCTAGCTTCTTCCCTGCACTATTATGCGGCCGTTGTTGTGTCGATGTGTTTCTCTTTACTCAACTCAAATACGTTAAATACGTTAAAAAGACGTCCAAGTAGGCCTTTTAAAAACATTTTGGAACTCATTTCTGCGTGAGCATTAACGCGTGCTACGTGTGTTAGTGTATGGGATGGTGCCGTGTTGTGTGTGTATACATTATTTATTAGCACGTTTGTGACCTATAGTTCTGTTGTTTTTGTTGTTTTTGATGATGATGATGGTGCTGCTACGGTGCTTTTGAGGATGATGATGGTGAGGATGATGCTGTTACGGTGTTGTCATCGTGTAAGAAGATACACGAATCAGTGAGAACCCGAAACTGAGAATTCCAAACTTTGCTTCCCTTTGAGGTCTTGTTGTTTTGTTGAGATTTAAGTGGGTCAATCCAAATGACTCGGTCTTATCGGAGATGGACTGTAAATTTAGAGGTTCCACCTCTAAAACAAATAGCCAAATTATGTTGAAAAAGGCGTACTGTCTTACATGGTTACTTGGTTGGAGAATAGAGGCATCGATCAGAAGCGGCACAATTTCTGCAGCTGCTCCTCCCTCCTCTCCAAGATCCATGAGAGGATCGGCTTTCTGACCGTGCCAATTATCAGGTGGTTGGATATCATTCTTCTGTTGAAAGAGGTATTACACTTAAACCGTAACTCTTTGGGTAGTTGGCGGGTGCTCTGGTGTGCTTCGCTCCTTCTTTCCAATCAAACATCTATCGCCCTTATCTCTCCTCCTGCTTGTTTGTGTATGTTACTCTCTTGTAACACATCTATTCTTCGGCACTTATATGACCTTATTGTGTTGCAAGAGCCGTAATACTCTCACTAAAACTTTAAAAAACCCTAACTTTTACTTTTCCCCCCTTTTTGCAGGTTCGCCACCCAGGAACGTAACGGCTTGCTACTGTACAACGGTCGGTTCAACGGTGAGCACGACTTCATCGCCCTGGAGGTGGTGGACGCACAGGTCCGCTTTACCTTCTGTCTGGGCTCCAACGTCACCACCTCCGTCACCAGCAATGTCAAGGACGGCGTCAGCACCGGCGAGTGGGTCACGGTCAAGGTGGAATATTTGGCTCGGGTGAGGAGGACGTGTGTTTGTTTTTGTTTGGGAGGGTTTGTGTGTTTGTGTATGTGTTTGGGGT
>NW_004797546.1:683000-706292 GCF_000002075.1 Aplysia californica | reverse complement strand
AGAGAGAGAGAGAGAGAGAGAGAGAGAGAGAGAGACCTCGTTTTCCTTGGACTATGTTTCTTTGTAATACTATCGTAAATTAACGTTGAGAAACAATCCGCGAATGGCTGAAAGATGCCTCAAGCAGTTCAATTTTTCCTTTGTTCCTTCTGTGCTAAACCTTGTTGACCTCTTTCTCTGGTCACAGCTGGGCTGTTAACCCATACAATATAGAATTACCTTTAAATTATTTTCACCGATCTTAATACTTGTTTCTCAACCGTCTATCAGACACCCATTTCCTACTTAATTTCTTTTGTGTCATTGACCATACCTTGCCAAGACAATACGCCCCTTTTAACTCATATTAAGATCACGATAAAAATCCAGTCTTGCGTCGAATGCCGGCAGTTTTTGAAATTGTGCACGGTTGTCTGAATGAAGCTCAGGAAGTTCCGATATGTCATTTTAAATTCTGTTAGAAAAAAACAACAACCCAAAACAAAAAAACAAACAAAAAACAAACAAACAAGCAAAACAAGAACCCAGACTCGTCTTTTGTCAAAATATCGAAAAAAGCATTTAGTCTAAGATTTCGTAAGATCTTAGTTAAGAATTTAAGTTTCCTTACGTATGAATGAACTTCAAAAGAGTTGTCTGAATGTCTATGGCTGTATGTATAGGCCGTGGCTTATTCTTTTGATGCCGTTTGATGCTGTCTATTTGTTAAAAGCCCATATGGTAGTCTGAATGAAACGTTGAAGACGCTAAGATGGCTTCCGTCAGCCTTCTCTGATTTGTATTATAATGGATTTTTAAAAAATTGATCCTTTTTTCCCCCTTCAAATTAACGGAGAAAGCATATTATACGTATATAAAGTTTTCGAAGGTTTTGATTTAGGGATTATAATCCGCTTACGTGGAAGGATATTACAAAACTGTTATTGTTTGTCTTTGGTATGCTTATTTTTCATTGCGGCTGGTTGGTTGGTTCTTTTGATATACTTTGTGCACTCTCGATATTAAAAAAAATGTGCATGGTAGTCTGAATGAAGCGTTTAGTAGTCTCGGAGACCTTTTTTTCTGTTTCCCTGAATTTTGTGAGAGAAAAAAAGGAACAGGCTTTGGGTTTGCTTTATTATGTTAGAGAAAGTATTTGCTGTCAAACAGCAACAAATGTAATGAAGTTAAATGTTCAGTGTAGCGAGGGAGTCATTCATGGTTTCTCTTTTATATATAATTATGTCAGGTGAAGCTTTTCCTTGTGATGAATGCTCTTTATTGCGTCGTGTGCTTCTATTCGAGGGGGTGGGGGTGTCGCATCTTGTGAGCGGGTGCATGGAGGGTGCCAATGGCTATTGTCCTACTTCTCTTCTTTTCTTCTCTTGTTTCCATCTGTTTGTTGTCTTACTACTCCCTCCCTACACTAAATTGTGCCGACGTATTTGCTTTGCCAGAGGTGCAGATTTTACTGGGAAACACGACTTCCAGGTTTCTGGAATTATCCGGATGTCGTATTAGATCTACTACGTATACAAATTACTGTTACAGTCTTGATACAAGAGATCAGACAACCGGTTAAATTTTGAGTCCCCTCGCGCGCGTCCGAAAAGTTTTTTTTTTTTCATATTTTCATAGCCGATTTTATGGGTAATTGGCGGGCGCTCTGGTATGGTTTGTTTAGTTGTTTGGTGGATTGTATGCAAGTTGTGCATGTTAAAGTGGTGGTCCAAAAAATCTATACGAGTAGGGTTCGGCCGCCACCCGTGCAAAATTCTAAATTTCCTACCAACTGAAAATGTTTAATGTGTCATGCGCGTTCATGTGACCTTATGCAGTTGCGAGGGCCGCACAACACTTTCACCCCCACCCCCCCACCCCCACCCCCACCCCCTCCCCCCCACCCCCCCACCCCCCCCGGCCACGCCGAAAAAATGGTTTGTTTCTTCTTTCTCTTTTCTTGTCCTTTTCTTTGCTTGTTATTCTCCAGCAACACCTTAATCTGCGGCACTTGACTATTTTTGTTTCAAGTGCCGTAATAACCGCACTATTTTTTTTCAAACCCGTACTATAAATTAAAGCATGGCCAGTGATCACCTCTGCTTTACACACCCAGGTAAAATTCAAAATTTCCTACCAACTGGAAATGTGTAATATGTCCCACGCGCTCTTATGACCTTATGCAGTTGCGAGAGCCGTACCCCCCCCCCCCCCCCAAAAAAAAAAAAAACAAAAAAAAAAAACCCCCCAAAAAAACAACCCTACTGAAAAGATGCCCTGTGTTTTTGTTACACCAAACGTATGTTGTCTGTGGGTGGTTGGCTGGTGCTCTGGTGTGGTCTGCTCCTTCTTTCTTATCTAACATTTATCGTCCTTATATCTCTTCTCCTTCTTTTTTTGTTTGTTTGTTAATCTCTTGTAACACCTCTAATCTTCGGCACTTTTATGACCCTATTGTGTTGCAAGTGCCGTAAAACGCTCACTAAAACATAATAAATGTATGTTGTGTTCTCTGACAGTGAGCGAGAACTGTGCCACTAATTATATGTTGTACCCCCCGGGGTGGTGCTGCTGACTGAAGTATCTTTAGGCCATTCCCAAAGGGGGTACATTAACATGTTCTTATGCACAGTAGAATTGTAAATGGGCTGAGTCATCAATATCACGCTCATAACTGTGCCTGAACTGGAACTGGGAACTGCTGCTTTTTCTTTCCTAATCCTTACTATCGTCATTTTCCCTCTCTTTCTTTTGTATGTTTGTCACACTCTTAAATTGCGACTCGCTATTTTCGGGGTGCCTTGATAGTCGAAGCTGACTTTGTGCTGTTGAAGCTAGAGAGGTGAGCAGAGTAAGCCTGATTCCCTGTTAAGACTTCTCTGTTGACATCCACCCTTTGGCGCTCATATGACCTCATGCAGTTGCGAGCGCCGTAAAACCTCTCCCAAAAAAATGCTTACTAAAACAAACAAATGTATGTTGTGTTCTCTGACAGACGGCCACGGTGACAGTGGGCGAGGACTGTGACACAGAGATTGTCATCAACTATGGCGACAAGCTGGGGGACCACTCCTGTGCCGTGAGGGTCGAGCAAGTTCTGGATTCTTTGTGAGTAGTTCTGTATGCCCACCCCTTCCCCCCTCCCTTGTTTTTGTCTGTCTGTCTGTCTGTCTGTCTGTCTGTCTGTCTGTCTGTCTGTCTGTCTGTCTGTCTGTCTGTCTGTCTGTCTCTCTGTCTCTCTGTCTCTCTGTCTCTGTCTCTCTCTGTCTGTCTGTCTGTCTGTCTGTCTGTCTGTCTGTCTGTCTGTCTGTCTGTCTCTCTCTCTCTCTCTCTCTCTCTCTCTCTCTCTCTCTCTCTCTCTCTCTCTCTCTCTCTTTATTTCTTTATTTGTCTCTCTTCTTCCCTCCTCCTCCTCTCGTTTTCTTTCATTCCTGCCCATGTTACATCAAAGCTATTCCTTAATAATATTAGAACATTTTCGCCTCTTTCATGTTTGTAACTTCGCTTTAGCTTCGTTTTGCAGTAATGCTGACAGGGTCAATAACTCGCCACAGCTGCTGTGCTGTGATCTATGAGATTAACGTAAAATTATATTCAGTGTGATTTTTTTCTAATGGGTATTGACTGGATAATATGCTATAAGAGCTCAGTTAAGCTTTGAAATGTCTGTGGAAAAAAAAGCTCAGGAAAATGTGAAGTGGGTACTTGGTTGTTTTTTTTGGACGAAGGTCACACTTTATGTGTGTGTGTGGGGGGGGGGGGGGAGTTAATGTCGATCGGATCAGATTTATTATTATTAATGGCATTTTAATAGAACGTTTGCGTGTCAATGGGTGTAAGACATTTGCAATTGTAGTTACTCAAAATACACGTTGTTTCATGGTGTTCTCACTAAAAATGAAAGTCAGTCGTTGGATGGCTTCATGTGTAGGTTTTACTTTTTTTCTTTCCTTCTGTTGTCTCAGTCGGTTTACATTTCCTTTTCCCCTGCTTTATTTGACCTTTATCGTATTATTTTGCTTCTATTTTTACTGGAACTGAAAGATGTGACAAACACATAACTGGAACGGGCAACTTGTTAGAGGTCTCACACTCACACACACACACTCACACTCACACACACACACACTCACACTCACACACACACTCATACTCACACACTCACAGCCTCACACACATACACTCACACAATCCCTCCCACAGAACAGAGATAGGCTGAGAGAGTCAGAGAGGGGGGGGGGGGAAACAGAGAGATAGACAGAGAGATGGACAGATAGAAAGAGAAAACAGAAAGCCACACAGAGAGAGAAAAGGAGAGAGGAAGAGAGAGAGAGAAAAGGAGAGAGGAAGAGAGAGAGAGAGAGAGAGAGAGAGAGAGAGAGAGAGAGAGAAAAGAGAGAGAAAGAGACAGAGCAAATGAGAGGGAGACAGACAGACACAGACTGACAAAGACTGACAAAGAGTTGGGGTGGAGGACAAATTATATTTGAGCATGTTGTAAATGTCCCCCGCCAAAAAAAACGAAAAACTGAAATTTGTTTAAAATTTAAAAATAAAAATAATAAGAAGAAAAAGAAATGAAAACAGCAAAACAAAAAAAACAACCACTTTTCTCCGTTTCCCCCAGCTGCGACAACCCAATGAACAACTGTAACCGGCTCCTGGACCTGACCGGCCCCATGCAGATTGGTGGCCTCCCCCTCAACCACAACTCGGCCAATCAGCTGGACGCCGTAGACTTCGTGGGCTGTATGTCCGACATCCGCCTGGATCACCGCCTGGTGGATCTGGATGCGTCCATCGCTGACTTCCTCACCTCGACTGGCTGCCCGCCCAAGGAACTCCATTGTCAGAACTCTCCGTGCAAGCTAGGAGGTAACAGTTTGGTTGTATTCCCCCTCAAAATGTTTGTCGTTTTTGTTTTTCTGACTGTTTAGCATTTTGTCTCCAAGGCTGTATTACACATGGTTCTTTAGGCTGTTTAACCCTTTGTTCTTAATAGGAGTATTTATCATTTTGTTCTTAAGACTGTTTATTGCTTTGTTCATGAAACTGTTTTTCGCTCAGTCCTTTAGATTGTTTATCACTTTATTCCCAAGACTGTTTACCACTTTGCTAAAAGGACTGTTTATCACTTGGTTTCACTTGGTTTCCTGGACTGTTTGTCTCTTGTGGCTCATTTATTTTAGGCTGATGGTCGGTGTTTGTTGCTGTGTCCTGAAAGGCATTGGGTGTGAAGGGGAGGAAAGGAGAAGAGAAGGCTACATTCCTGTCACAGTGTTATTAATTATCAATATGTGTCGTGACCAACTCCAGTGCTAGAACTCTTCAGACAAGTTGGAAACTATCCCTTTTTTGTTTCTCAGACTGTTTATCCCTTATGTTTGGTTCATACACTTAGATTCAGTGTCCCTTGCTGCCTCATGAAGAACAACTGGGCATGAGGGTACATGGATACACTTTTACCTCAAGCTAGTTGTTGGTGTGTTTCATCATGCTTACACCTGATTGCATGGCCAAGACACTTCAAAGCATGTAGTGTATTTCTGGTTGAAAGGCTTGACAATTGCAATGTTGATGGTATTTGAGGCAATATAATGTTATGTTTTAATGACTGTCTACTTTGGAAATTAAAAAATAATATCCTTCTTTTCATATCCTGTCTAGGTGTGTGCTCAGAAGGCTGGAACACATACCGATGTGACTGCCTAGAGAGAACCGGGGGCAAAGACTGCAGCCAAAGTCAGTATTGCTTGTTTCTTCTCTTTATTATTGTGGGCACATGTGATCGGAAAGTGTGCTAAATGGAACTTCTTTTTTACTCTCTCTCTCTCTCTCTCTCCCTCCCTCCCTCCCTCCCTTCCTCCCTCCCTCCCTCCCTCCCTCCCTCCTTCCCTCCCTCCCTCCCTCCCTCCCTCCCTCCCTCCCTCTCTCTCTCTCTCTCTCTCTCTCTCTCTCTCTCTCTCTCTCTCTCTCTATGTGTCTCTCTTTTTCTCTGCCTGTCTAGCTCTCTGTCTGTCCGTCTCTCTCTCTCTCTCTCTCTCTCTCTCTCTCTCTCTCTCTCTCTCTCTCTCTCTCTCTCTCTCTCTCTCTCTCTCTCTCTCTTTCTCTGCCTGTCTAGCTCTCTGTCTGTCCGTCCGTCTCTCTCTCTCTCTCTCTCTCTCTCTCTCTCTCTCTCTCTCTCTCTCTCTCTCTCTCTCTCTCTCTCTCTCTCTCTCTCTCTCTCTCTCTCTCTCTCTCTCTCTCTCCTTCTCTCTCTCTCTCTCTCTGTTTCTCTGTTTCTCTATCTCTGTTTCTCTCTCTCTGTCTCTGTCTCTCTCACTTTCTCTCTCTCTCTCTTGTTTTTATTTTTGCCTCTGTCTGTTGTTCTTACACCCTGGCATGTAATGACTCTAATTAATCGTGTCAGTGAGCGTCTCTTTACACAAACTGCACTGTGGACTTCTTTTTCTGTACCTCCAATTAGTGCTAATGGACTTTTGTGCAAGGGTTATTTTGGGGATCAGATTACCCCACTTGTGTGTATCTAGGCTTTTAATAAGGTTCTTCATAATCTTCTTCAACCAGTTGGTCACAGTGTGCATATTTTTCTCCAGCTATTGAGGTATCTAGACAGCTCCATGGCGACGGGTACCTGACCTACACCAGTGTTCCAGATCCTGTCGTGCGCTACCCATGGGTCAACGGAATCGCTTTCCGAACAAGGGAGGCAAATGGTGCCCTGATGCAGATCATGTTTGATTCAAAAGATGTGTTGATCAAGGTCTGTTCTCAATTAGGAAGAATTTTGTTACGAACTTCAGATGAAAAATGGATGCTGACTTTTACCAAAGATTGTTTACTTCGAGATGGGTCACTCTTCTATTGAATATACTGTTTGTGAATTGTGACTTCTGTTATTGAGAGTTGGACACTATTTGTAGGGAGTGATTTTTTTAATGTGGATAAAACATAGGAGTAAGATTACTGTACAGAATTTCTATTTGAGAAATGAAGCTCTAATGTTTTTATCATTTCCATTGGTGACTTTTATACTTCTCCACAGAACTTACGACAGGCATTTTTTTTTTCTTAGAAAGAGCGCCATCTTGAAATATTCACTCTTTCTTTAAACTTACTTATAAAGATTAAATAGATTAGTATTGGGGGGGGGGGGGGGGGGGGTTCGATGTCTTGTTTGGTCTGGTAATTATACATAATTTTGTTCCACCTTGGTATGACAAGTTCTATCCTGCAGTCTCTTACCAACCCCTTCAGTTTAGTTGGACCTATAGGTCTCATATTTGCAAAATATATTTTGTTTGTACTGTAGATATACATCAAACAGTTACTTACTATTGTCATAGAAGTGGTAGTAGGACTAAACAGTAGTCTGTCCTTCAACGCATTATCATGTTTATTGCCCTAAATCTTGTCTATTCTTGTTGTTGGCTCGGTAGTGATGTTTCACAGCAGTGTGTTCTTTTGAATATTCCAATGATTTACCCCAAAGACATATGAGAAGTAATTATGAATTAAAGTAACATTGATCTCATGGTTATTAGAAATTATACATTAAAATAATGCTTATTCACAAGATTTTAGAAATCTTAAATTAAGTGAAATCTACGGTATACATTATTAAAAATAGTCAGTACATTTATCTCTAGGTGAAATGACATGTTGAATTGAAAATTACATGTCTTTGCAGATTGTGGATGGGCACATCCACTATCGTTTTGGCACTTCTGAGATAACATTTGACACAGCCCGTGTGGACGACGGTCAGTGGCACTACTTTGAGGTTCGATGGCGTGTCCAGGGTGTGGTGGACATGTTTCTGGACTACGGGCAGTATAACAAGGTCAGTGAGTTCACCGATAGCATTGTGTGCATGTAAGGAGATTTGGACTGCGGTGTAAAATCAATTTCTCACATGGGATATGAAAGGGAAATTTGATGAAGACTCTACATAGATAAGTTTAAGTTTGCAGATTCATTTTAAGATGTTCCACAAGGAAATGAATTAATCATCACCTTTTCCCAGTATAATATTGTATATGCAATGTTGATGATAAGCTTTATGAATGTAAAACCTTTTTACTGTTTGGCACTTTATTTTAAGATGTACCACAGGGACATGAATAAATCAAGATTTTTCTCTGTATGATATTGAATATGCCATTTTGGTGATAAACTGGATGAATGTAAAACCTTTTTACAGTTTGTTACTATCAGCTTGTTCCTTAGCACACAAGGTTCTGGAAAGTTGCGTGGTTGCCTAGTTAGTGAAGTACTTCAAACTGAAATACTGGTGACTGTAGGGTAACAGTTAGATGCTTTGCCTTGCATGCTAGAATCATATGTTTGATATTGGCTTGGGAAGTTTGTTTTGTCAAGAATCTCCGTCTTTTTTCTGGATTGTATTTTTTTCTGCTCAGGTTGGCCCTGATAGGCTGAGTAAAAAATAACTCTGTCCCTGTGTGATCTGAATTGCGTCAGTGCAAGTTACTGTAAAGTCTTTACAATTACAATCAGATAAATGTATAACTATTTGTACTATCAACAAACAACACAGTGTACAAGATTTTTCAAAAATTTGCTTTTTGCTGGGGTACTTTAGAGAATGTAGATTAGAATTTTAATGTAACCTTGTTTTCAGGTTAATTCAAGTCTTTTTTTTGTTTGTGTGTCAGTGTCATCATACAAAGTGATGACTGATTTCTTGATTGCGTCAGAAGTTCTTTTTGCACTGTTTTTTTTATCTCTGCAGAAATACAATATTTCTGCTCCCGTTGGTGGCAAAATGATTGAAATGGTGTATGTTGGAGTCTCTAAGGATGGCCTTAAACCGTTGGAGAATCATTTCAAGGGCTGTGTAAAGGTAAGATTCTATTTCGTTGTTCATATCAGAAGCTCTTGTGAAAAATCCTGCAGTCTCTTGTTTATCGACTTCTTCTTCACTTCTGTTTTGCAATAATTTTAAACAGAATTTGTTTTTTAAAGTCTTAGCACATCTGTGTGGTTAAGATTGAGCTAAGTGTTCACCTTTAAAATGTATTACAGGCCTGCTGAATAGCAGAGCAGACCCACAGGCTCTAATTAGTAATTTTTTGTAGGTTTCTTTTCTTTAAAGATGACTTTTGATTCTCTTGCAACACCTAATTTTGGGCACTTATAAGACCTTATTGTGTTGTAAGTGCTGTAAAAGTCTTACTAAAAGTGATGCACTCAGGCACATAAGGTGAAAGCAACATCTATTTTGATAATAATAATGATAAATTGCATTTGTATTTTGCATATCCCCGCTCAACAGCAAACTGTGTACTTCACATCCAAATTATTCTCTCTCTTCGGTGCAGGATATTCGAGTGGGCAACACGCCCCAGTCCTTGCTGCGACAGCCGGATGGGGAGACCAATGTGGACACTGGCTGCATCGGTCAACAGATCTGTGGGCCCGGCATGTGCGGGTCCGGTCAGTGTGTGGATGAGTGGAACAGTCACAGGTGTGAGTGCCCGCCAGGTGAGTTGGTAGACACAGACGTCTGATCTACTACTGCTTTTCAGAAATATTATTTCAATTTGCAGTTTGTAGTAATGCACTTGTATTAACTTGTTTGTTGGTCAATCACTATTTTTTTTCTGTTTATATAGAATTCAGTATTTTTCTAGTGTTTATAAGACATGATGAATAATAATGAAGAGCATTCACATCGCCCTCTATTCTATAAGGTTTATAACTGCTCTTCCTCCCTTGATGTTTAAGGTCATCATCAGTTCATGATGGATGAACTATTATTGTTATCATTATTATTACTATTATTATTATTATTATTATTATTATTATTATTATTATTATTATTATCGTGTCAGGAAATAAATCTTTTCTATGACTGTGAACAAGGCACATGTTGGGTTTTCGTTGAGCTTCTCACTCCCTGTACTTTATTCTCCTTCCATGAAAGGCACCATTGGGCCACAGTGCCTGGACGTATGCACCAACTTCAACCCGTGCAAGAACTGGGCCGAGTGTCGCCAGCCGGGGCTGGGGGAGAACTCGTATCGCTGCGAGTGTGGTGTGCGGCAGAGTGGCCACTACTGCGAGAACCAGGCACCTCTCACCTGCCCGACAGAGTGGTGGGGGAAACCTGTGTGTGGCCCATGTCACTGTGACGCTGACAAGGGGTTTTTGAGCTCCTGCAACAAGGATAATGGGACCTGCAGCTGTAAGGTGAGGGATCTGTTGTTGGCCATTCAGCCGATCAGTCAGCCAGCCAGTTATGATAAACTGTATGTGGGGCATTGTGGTGAAATTAAGTGCTTGTCAAAGTTATGAAATGGAAGAAACTGACGTTTTTCCGCCCGTTTTGGGAATTTTTATTGATTTTTTTCATTTAAGCTCAATGCCTTTTATGTCTATTTAAATCACATTCTCACGTCGTTTTAACTGGGACATGTTGATCAATGGCTTTAAAAGTAAATTTGCAGATGCCGATGACATGACAGTTTTGGGAGTCATCTAACTTTTACAGGCATTTTCTCGCTAATTTTACCTCTGACACCAGGCGATCCGCACCTCCTTCAATAACAAATATTTTGACTTCTGTTCAAGATAGATTTGGGTTTTTTCCCTCTAAAGCAAAGCAAATGAACAGGCTTTAAGATTATACCAATAACCCCATGTGCTCCAAAATTCCACAGATGGCGTTGTGACACATATACTTGCCTGTGATAATAATTAATAATAAATAGAATTTGCATAGAGGATATTCCCACTTGTCTGCAAGCCTTATGTGCTTTACAATGTGTGCAGTCAGCTCTGATATAACATTCTGAAAGAGCCTGACAGAATCCTCTAGTGAGGTCTGCTCTTTCTAGCAGGAGGTTGGAAGATCCCAGCGGTGGGGAAGGGGGGTGGGGCTCCATGGGTAGGTCCTACTTCTATTTTTTGTTTGTTTCTATCTTACTTTTATTTTACTTGCGGTAATTAATTACCATTATGTTGGAATTACATCTCTTTTTATAAAGAAATGTGTGCATGTATAGTCATTGAAAGGTTCTATCTATTTCTTTACCCTCCCGCTGTACTTTCTGTATGTTTCTTGCTTTTTCTTAGCAATAAATGACCATCATCATGTTGTTATATGACTGTTTTCTCACCAAAAAGCAAAAAAAAAAAAGAGGAAAGTAAAAATTCATGCCATTATGTCCAGGCCCTGCACTATCTCCCCCCTGGAGGAGACACCTGCTACCCCTGTGACTGCTACTTGCTGGGCTCCATGGACATGACTTGCCACCCAACAACGGGCCAGTGCAAGTGCCACAAAGGGGTGGTAGGTCGCCGCTGTGACCAGTGTGATAGCATCTACGCTGCTGTTGTCGAGGTCAGGAAGAAGGCGGAGGTGGAGGGAGAGGAGGACAAGACAGTGGTCAAATGTCAGGGTGAGGAAATCTCTTACATGTATTTACAATTTAGTTTTTGTTCATTTTCGAAACTATTGTGAGTTATTTCAGAGGAGGAATTTCTTAATCTAAAGCTATTATCTAGGACCTGTACAATGATCCTCTATGGTTCATTGAAAAGCTGGAGTCGGAGGGAGAGGATGACAAGATTATTATTAGATGTCAGGGTGAGGGAATGTGCTCGAAGTTTAATGGCCAGCATGCCTTTGGTATGTTTTCATATCCTGTCTCAGTTCAATTATATTCAATATCTGTTGCAGAGCTCTCTGTTGCACTGAAATTGAATTTGGTAAAAGTTTGTTGCTTTTTCACAATGCAGAAGTAAATTTGACCGGTTGATGAGTGCATTGAGGTGATATTGACAATGGTAGTGATTTGATGGGGGAAAAATAGATGTTGACAATGGTAGTGTATTGAAGCCAAAAAATAAATTGGTATTGACAAATGTCGTGTATTGAAGGGAAAATAGCTTAATATTGTTTGTCCAAAGATTGTTATTGTTGTCTAAGAAAGCAACACATACATCTTTATATTGCCCTTTAGCATTGGTCTATTTTGCTGTTCTCATACTACAGTGAGATAATGGAGAAATTGTTCTTTGTCATAATAAGTGTTCCATGACACTTTAGATTTATGCTATTTCTCTTTTTTAAGTAGCATATGAATAAACAAAAAATTGGGTATTTGTGCCAAATGTTCAATAAGTTAATATATATTTTTTCGATTTTTTAGTATCATATGATGACTGTCCAAGGAACCATGCCTCAAACATCTGGTGGGATCCCATCGCTTTTGGCAAGGAGGCAGAGCAAGATTGTCCGACAGGAGCCACAGGTAAGTTGATTATGTCAGTCGGTCAAGAATGGGCTTTGGTTCCTGCTTCATCTTTGATAAAGATTTTCTTTTTCTTTTTTCCATCTGTTTAAATCTTGTCTGGTGATTCTGAGTGAGAGTCCCTCTCTCTTCTCCCCTCCATCCCTTGTCTAATTTTTTAAAAACTTAGTTCAGACCTTCTGTGTTAAAAATAATATCAGACCAAGTGTTGAGGGTGGGTTTAAGGTTTTTTTCTGAAATATAAGTATGCTTCTCTGAAGGAAAACAAAAAAAGAGCATTCAGTGTCCTAAATGATAAAAACTGTATTGATGATGGTGTGATACATTTGCAATCATTAATCGAATCCAGGTGATTTAAGATCTTGTTCACTATGTTGGTTTTTTTTTCATCAAATCAGGAAATGCGAGAAGAAAATGCACACAAAAAGACAGCTGGCACGAAGCTGACCTGTTTGACTGCACCAGTGACAGCTTCAAGGAGCTGGAACCTCAGGTTTGAACTTTTTTCTTTCATTTGATTTTTTCTGTGTGAATAAATTTTATATGATTTTTAAAAATGTTTTGAAATCAATCAAATTTTTAATGAAAAAACGAGAAATGTTGTCTAGGTACATTGTTTTATACAGTTTTTTTATGGCAGTAGTGTTGTGACATATTTTGCCAGTAAATGCTGCAGGTTTCGTTTAAATTCATTGAAAAGTGTTGACGTAATTGAGAAATATCCACTGTTGCTGATTCTTTTATCACTGGGTCAGTGGTTAGGGGATGCCATTGGTAGGTCCTACTTCTTTTCTTTACCCCTGTTGTTTGTCTCTCTTACTTTTCCCTTGTGCTAAATAGCCTTTATTGTTTTGATGTGCATCTATTTACTAAGGAAAAAACACACATCAGTTTTGGGCCACAAAATTTCTGATCTGTATTAAGCCCGGTAATTAAAAGGTCGTACTTTGAAGAATTCACAATGGTTACTTCTTCTCTTCACCTGCACTCATCTCTTCATGGCATTGGAAGAAGGGCCAGAGCCCAACTGTTGCTGGATCGATAACAACAACATACGTCTTCTCATTCTTCATCTTATGGTCATTACATTTTGTGGCTGACCCCTTGTGTCTTGTTGAAGAATACATAATGTTCAGTTTATTTTTTTCTCATTCTTCTTCTCCCTCTGTTGCTTTATTTTCCAACTGACCTTTTGTGTCTTGTCTGCGGCACAGCTGATCGACTTTGAGTTGAACGGGATCAGCCCAAGCTCAGCAGACTACACAATTGAGCTGATGAAAAACATCTCCTACACGACCACACCCATCTACGGAGGGGACATCCGCCTGACCTACCGCTACACCAAGGTCATTCTGGAGTATGAGATCGCCAGTCCAGCCCTCAGCATGATCAGTCAACAGTACAGAGACTTTGTGCAGGTCAGTCAGAACATGTACTTGTGGCTGTTGCTTGTGCCAGGGATGCCTCGGGGGTTTATTGATAATAACTGAAAATTTATGACTTTGCATGTGAAAGCAAAATACGTGTAATAGTTAATAGACTAATATAGGGTTAAATATTTTTTAAATGCGGAGAAATTACCATTATTGTGTCTATGGGCTTCTTCTTAATCAAATAAACTCAAGAGACTTTATGACCATTATTATGTTGATGATATGCTTCTGTTTTCTCAAACAATCTACATGACCATGTGTTAAAGCTTCTAGTGCCCGAATGGAAGGGGACACTATAGAAATCTACTATGTATTATTATCATTATTATAATATTATTATTGTTGTTATTATTATTATTATTAATGTTGTTGTTATTATTATTATTATTATTATTGTTGTTGTTGTTGTTGTTGTTGTTATTATTGTTATTATTATTATTTACTCAGACTAAATCTCCTCCCACAGAAACTGCTGGTGGTTCTGAGCAACGTGACCGACCAGACCTACATGGGCTACTGGCAGCGGGTGGGGAAACTGACCGGCGGGGCCACCCACCTGCTCAACCTGTTTGAGGAATTTGTCACCAAGATTGTCAAGCTGTTGCCTGAGGCTCAGTCCGGCACGTTTGAGGCTGTCTCAGATGATATGGGTGGGTAGTTGATAGTGAATGTTTTATGCCTATCTTGATATATCAATGTTGTTTAGGTCATTTATTGGGGGGCGGGGGGGGGGGGGGGGGGGGCTGTGTCGCCACTTGATTGTAAGGGCCCAGCCTTTGACCCCTCTGTACCCTAATATCGGTATGAACGCAGCATGGCAAATAACCTGGGGTACTGAAATATCAGTATGACATACCCTCCTAATTATGATGTGTGTTCACAGAAAAAAAGTACAGATATGAAACAGCACCATAAATATACACCAGCATAGTGATATAACAACCCAAAAGATAAGATAAATAGATCAGAAAAACACTAAAATGAGCTGTAGAAAAGCCTACCCTAAAGATTCAATGAAATTACCCAGGAGACCAGGGTTCAAAGGGTTAAGTAGGCTCCACTGTAGTTTTTTCCCTCCTTTAGCATGGTCTGTATAGTGGTTCCTCTCCTCCTCTTGTGTCTAATCTTCTTAAGATTATTATTGTTTTTATTACTGTTCATTTGTATTATGCATGTGGCTGTAAGCTTGCGTGTGTGTGCATGTTTATGTGTGTTTGTATGTGTTGGTGTGTGTGTTTGTATGTGTTGGTGTGTGTGTGTGCCCGCGCGCATGCGTGTGTGTGTATGTGTGTACGTAGTGAAACACCAAACCAATGTGCCAGGATCTGGACAATAAAGATGTATCTTATCTTATCCTCAGTGCTGGGAGCTGACTGGATGAGCCTGGCCAACTTCAGCGGCGCCACGGTGCCGAAGTACGACAACAACGTCAAGAAAGGTTCAGTGGACAAAGAGGCTGCCGTGACTTTCCCAGCCGGATTTTTCTCTGTCCCCGACACAAGTGAGAACTGTTACTGGCTTATTGTGTTGGTTTTTTTCATTGATACCCGAAAGTCCTATTTGAATCAGTTAAATAGTAATGTTTCTGGTTTATTGTTTTTCCATTTTATTTTAAAAATTATCTTATTTGAATGATTTAATTTGGGCTGTTAGTCCATTTACATCGAATATCTTATTTGAATGAATGGATTAATATTGATGTGTCTTATTGTTTTTATTTTACTCCTCAAAAACCTTGATGAAATAAATTGGTTTGCCCTGAATTTGAAGATCCAATGCACTTTATACTAAATTGTTTGCTCTCTTTCACTGTTATGACCTTACTTTAAAGACTGCATTCTTGCCTTTTGTTCTTTGCTTTTGCACAAGGGGAAAGACTTTCTGAAAAAAAAAAGTTTTTGTGAATGTCTTTCTAAAGTGTGAATGCAAGGTGTTACTGATTCATCTAATAATCCAGTAATTCTTTTTGTCAGTTCTATTGATGTATGTGTTTAGCGACTCATGTTTAATTTATACAGAGAACTGCAACATGCTGAAAAAAATGTTCCTGTTAACAACAAGGAAATAATGTATACCTAGTTTTTCTTCTTTGTAACTTCAACCTTCATTCTCTGCCCTTGCCTTATAGGTTCTGCACGTGAAAAGCGCCAGGCAGCCCCTGGTTTTTCCGACGCAAGTTCCACTTCCTCTATTGACCCTCCCAGAGCTTACGTTGGTTATGCTGTGTACAGAGACTTCGGCAAGCACATTTCCATGAAGACAGACTCCTCCATCAGGTATGTTGAATGTATAAAACGATTTTGTATTTGAGAATTGACTCCTTTAATGCTTTTACTGCCTGATCATGACCTTCATGTTTTCAAAAAATGCTCCGCCCTTCTCACTTTAACCCTCTCTTTAGTGTCTTCAGTGCCCTAGGTAAGATTAGGGATGGGGTCAGGGAGTTGGAGACGTTGACAATTGACTAGATGAGTTTTAGAGAGAAAGAATGGGTTGTCTGTCATAAAATCAAATAAAAAAGAATAATGAACTAAATATGACTATTACCTGTGCGTTAGGAAAGACAGGTCTTTAGAATTGAATCCCCCAACAACTCACAATAAAATCCCCTGATTTTCTTTCTAATCTATAGGTGGTTGACGGATGCTCTTTTATGGTTTGCCCATCTTTCCAATAAAAAATCTATTGTCCTTATCCCTCCTTTTTTTAATGATACTCTTTAGTAACACCTTTTATCTCCAACATGTATATGACCTATTTGTGTTGCAAGTGCCGTAAAACTTCTACTACAGCTAAAACGTAACCCTCTACTCTGTGTCGACAGACGCACCAGCCGCCCCATGACGGTCAACAGCCCAATGCTGACGGTCGTGGTCGCCAGTGAGAATGTCATCAGAGAGGGAACCTACATCCTGCGGTTCCGCCTTCTTCTCCCCAACAACCGCACCAACCTGCACTGTGCTCGATGGGTGCCCAGTGGCGATGAAACGTAAGTCTCTTTCTGCACTATAAACCTAGTGGAGTAGGTGGGTGGAGGACGTCAATGCTTAATCCTGCCTCTCCTTTTATCCTCTTTTGTTGTATCTGTCTTTCTGGCTTTTTCTAAGTGCTAAATTGGATCTCAAGGTAGGTCTTACAGTTAATCCCCCTGTTGTTTATGTCTGTCTATTTTACTATTTCCTCAGCACTAAATTTGGTTGACTGGTATGTCCTACTTCTTTTCTTTCATTTTGCTGTTTCTGTATGTCTTTCTTGATTTTCTTTCCTCAGCACTTGATATACCCATTATTGTGTTGCCATGCTTTTCTTTACACAAACAAGGAAACAGAGGGGATATTTAGCACTATTTCAAGAAAACTAAGTAACTCCCAATATTTGCTTGATTGTCCTGGAGAAAGGAAGGAAAGTTTTGAGGAAAATGCATGAAATGGATGTGTCATTCCCTGCAAGAAATAGAAATTTTTGGACCTCAGTTTTGTGGACAAAAATTCAATATTGACAACTAAGAAACCACCACCTTGTTTTATAAAGCTGTGACCTTTTTATTTTTGTATGTTTCTCTCTAGATCTGGCACGTGGACAGCGTCCGGCTGTCAAACAGAAGACACTGTGTGTCGTGTGTCCTTGGGCTCTGACCACTGTGAGGAGTACTACGTCACTTGTGTCTGCTCGCGCCCGTCTACGTTTGCTGTCATCATTGATGTCGCTGATGGCACTGTAAGTCGTGACTTCTGCTTTTTTAGATTGAGTGAGTGAATGTGTGAGTGAGTGAGTGAGTGAGTGTGGGAGTGAGTGAGTGAGTAAGAAGACAGAATGAAGATAGAAAATGAGAGGGAGAGAAAAGCACAGCGAAAGGGACACAAAGAGAAAGACAAGAGAGAGAGTGAGAAAAAGGGAGAGGGAAAGGGAGAGAGAGAGAGAAGTGAAAAAGAGAAAGAGAAAAGTGAGAGAGAGGGAAAGGGAGAGAGAGGGAGAAGAGGTGAAAAAGAGAAAATTCTGTTTTACTTGATAAAAGTCTTCATTTTTGCTATAATGACAAGGCTCGTCAGACCATCGGCTGTAGTATAACAGTTACGCTCTGTACCGTCTCATGCAGAAGATGTGAGTTTGGTTCTCATGTTTAAAAAAAAAAATAATTCAAGTATCTCCATTTATCTGCTTGGATGCTGTATCCTTCATGGCCCAGGCTGTCAGTGTCAAAGTAGTTGGCCCCTTAATTCTTTGTCAATGTTGCGGACACATGCGTCTGATCTACAGCTGGCCAAAGTCAATGATTCTGCACATTTTGAACCATGATACACAAATCAGAAACTCAATTTTGCATTTTTAATAGCATGCATTTCATTGGTTCAGATAAAGAAAACAGAATTGAAATGTTTGTATTAATCTAAAAAACTATGCCTTTTAAAAAAAAACAACCCCTAAACAGTGCGTCTTCAAACGTGCAAAATAGTTGTCCTCAATGAGTTAAATGATAGAAAATCCGTAATAGGAGCGAAAGACATCACATTAAAAAAAATTACATTTATGATTTTTTAAGACATTTACATAGTTTTCTGTTGATGTTTCAGGCCCTGCTGCCGCCAGTGATCGACATGGAGGCGTTGTCAATTGTGCTGACCGCGATGTCGCTGATGCTGCTGCTCCTCTCCTTCTTCGTCCTGTTCACTTTCAAGCGTCTGCAGTGTAACTGGAACAGCATCCGCATCAACATCATCTTCACCCTCTTCATCATTGAGCTGGCCTACGTGATTGGGATCAACCGGACCACTCCGGAGGTGAGTTAGTCTTTGTACGTGGGTGTTTGTATGTCATTGGCCAGCTGTTCAGATGTTATAATATAAGCCCATAATCTCTTAAAAAATTTTTTATAGCGGTTCCTCTTAAGTCCAAATTTTGAAAATTTGCCCCTTTCAGCATTACCAAAATGGAGTTTAGGGCTGTGGTCAAGGCTTCTAATTTTCTTGCTTTCATGATTCCTGATAGGAACAGCAGAACAAAAACTACTTTTTTTGTCTCTGGTGTAAAGAGTACCCATATGGACTTAAATATAGATTGCTTGTGACAACGACAATATGTGTGTGTAGATATATGTCTGTCTATGATTACATTTCCATGTCTGTCTATAATTACATTTCCATGTCTGTCTCTGTGTTCATTCGTGTATGTGTCTGTGCACATAGATCTAAATGGACTTTTTAGGTTGAAGTATCAAGAAGTATTTTTGTATGTATGCCGTTGCAAATCAAATTTCCCTATAGGATTCAGTCTTGTGGAATTTTTTTTATTTATTCCTTTGTTCTTTTTTATGTTTCAGCTGTTTTGTCGCTTGGTGGCCATCTCGCTCCACTACTTCTACATGGCTTGTTTTGCCTGGCTCTTTGTGGAAGTCCTACACATCTATCGCATGCTCACAGAAAAACAGACCATCAACTATGGTGCCATGAAGTTCTACTATCTACTTGGCTATGGTAAGGATGAGGAGTGTTGAGCTTGATGATGATATCATAAAATAAGATGTGATAGTGATAGGATACACCTTATTGATTCACATTGGGAGAAATTGACAGTGTGCTTTGACCAGTGTTTGCAGCACAAAATATAAACATATATAACATCATATCGACTAGTCTTACAGTTATATGGAAGCCGCCAATCATGCTGTTTTTTTGTCTTCAGTTCTCCCTGGCATTGTGGTTGGTCTTGCTGTTGGTCTCTACACAGACGCTTATGGCAACGCGAGCTTGTGAGTATTTGTGTGATTTGGCTCATGTCTTGTGGGTATAAGGGGTGGGTGCCACTGGCAGGTTCAACATTTTTCCACATGTTTTGATGTAGGAGATGCTGTATTATTTAAATTTCGCTTCTCATTTTGACTTGCGGTTTAAACATTTAGTTAAGTTTAAAAGTTGTATTCTATAGAACAATAGGGAAAAAGGTAAGAGGTGTTGGGCTGTCAAGTGACCTCCAACTGAAACTACTTCTGGTTAGACATGCATGTTTCTAAACTCATTCTCTTCTGAAAAGTAAAAAATTCTAGTTAAATTACAAGGCCTATTTTTATTCATGTATTGACTAAAGCCTCCATTGTCTTTGCAATAACTCTTGACTGCCCAGATCTTTCTAAAGCACCATTTCAGTCCGCTATGGTCCTGAATAATTTATTTGTTTGTGCCAAATTTTGTAATTGATCTCTTACCAACTGCCACTGCTTCATTTTGCTGACGATTGCCTTACTTGTTTTCTTCCTCCTAGCTGCTGGCTGTCAACATCAGAGACATTCATTTGGAGTTTTGCGGGACCAGTTGCCTTTGTAGTTGTGGTGAGTTATCTCAAAAGACCATGTTGAGTTTTAGAAAACGTTTACATTTCAATGGGAGTATTATGGAAGGAGAGAATTGCATATATACGGTACTCAGTGTGTCTTTGCTTATGATTTAATATCTGCCATTTCTAGTTCAACACCAGTTTATCTGTGAGGCCATTTTTTCCATCGTTTGGGTGTTTATGTTTTGATAAAGATACCTGAATACAGGAGGTCTACAAGTACTGAGCAAAAACTTTACATTGTTGAAGTGTCTTTTGATCAGCACTCAGATTGTACTTTCTTCTTTTTCATAATATAGTGCTGCCCTCTTTTCCTTGCCCTTTACGGCTGCTATAGTGTTGATGTGCTTCTTTTTCTCAAACTCAGTTCGTTATACCTTAAAGTTCATTGGTTTACAGAGAAATCGTTTGATATGAACCTATTGCAGTGAGACAGTGAATCACCTTTTTATGTTTCCAGCTGAACGTGATCACCTTTGTGTTTGCCGCAAGAGCAAGTTGTGCCGACAAGCTCCCGGTGACAGATGTCAGTGTCATGAGGTAAGAAAAGACGTCTTGTTGACATTAGGTCCAAAGTTTTTCAAATTGGGATGAAGTTCATCAAACGTGGATATTTCTTTGGTCATAGTCATAACACAGTTGTTTAGACCATTTTTTATGGTTTAGAAAAAAATTAGCGACACCCCCTCAAAAAAACAAAAAACCAACCAAAAAACCCAGTATTTATTCAATTTTGAGCAAAAGTGAAAAATATCTCAGTAATTGTATTTTTTATTATGGGAAAGAAAACCCTTATATATCTATGTTGATGATGAGAAATGAGTAAAGTCAACCAGAGAAAGACCGAGACAGAGGGAGAAAGAAAGAGTGAGAGAGAGCGTAAAAAAAAAAAAAAATCATAGTCAGGCTTAATTAAGATATCAAGTTTAATACTGAGACATCCTTTGAGACAGACTTGGGGCAAAAATAAAAATTCACTGTGTGTTCCTCAGGTTCGGCCTCCTGGCCTCCATCTTGTTGCTGTTTCTGCTGAGCACGGCCTGGGTGCTGGGTCTGCTG
This sequence comes from Aplysia californica, assembly GCF_000002075.1. Lineage (NCBI taxonomy): Eukaryota > Metazoa > Mollusca > Gastropoda > Aplysiida > Aplysiidae > Aplysia > Aplysia californica. Next base: position 685,216 of record NW_004797546.1, on the reverse strand, counting down.
TCTGTGAACTACGGCCTCCTCTCCCTGCACTATCTACACGCCATCTTCCTCTTTGTGGAGGGCATCTTTGTCTTCTTGGCCTACATCCTTCTGAGTAAAAAGGTGAGTGAGGAAAGGATGGAGAGATGGGGGAGAAAAAGAGAAGAGCGGGAGAGATGAGAGGTATAGAGAGAGAGGGAGAGAGAGAGAGAGAGAGAGGGAGAGAGAGAGAGAGAGAGAGAGAGAGAGGTAGAGAGAGAGAGAGAGAGAGGTAGAGAGAGAGAGAGAGAGAGAGAGAGAGAGAGAGAGAGAGAGAGAGAGAAGTTGCAGATAAATAGAGAGAGGGAGTTGTGAGAGAAAGAAAGAGAGACAAAGATTAGAAGTGACTTTTAATGTGATAAGTTTTAGACACACACACACACACACACACACACACACACACACACACACACACACACACACACACACACACACACACACACACACATACACACACACACGCACACCCACACACCCACACACACACACTCACAGAGCTCTCATGCACAGACACACAAACACACACACAAACCAGCACACACAGACACACTCACACTTGCAGACATTATCTGTTTTCTGTTTTGAGAGAGTAATAAATTTTGGACTCTCTTTGCTCATTAATATACTTTCAATATCATTTCTCCCTCCAGGTTCGCTGGTGTGCCAAGAGATTCTACTACAGGCTGAAAGGCAAGAAAGTGGAGTTTGATGAGAATATGGCCTCAGGCAGGAACTCTGTGCAATCTGTGAGTACTTCAAGTTATGACTATGGTTGTATTTTGGCCCTTCAAACTACACTCAATGTGTCATGATATATGATATTCAATACTACAATTACTGTGAATTACTAAAGCAAATTTTGGTATTATAAATATCATCAGGTGTATCGTCTGGCCACGAACAAAATATGGTGGACTTTTTGTACCCTGCGGAGATGCATGCACCAAAGCTCAAAATTTACAGATCATACTGTCTGATACATCTTGCATCAAGACTTTATGTACGAATTGCAAAATCTGAACTATTTCCAAATTAGGATTTCCAGATTTATCTGTAAAATCGGCTCCTCTTTATCATCATATCTGTTGTTGTAATGATGTGTTTTAGTGTATCTAACGAGGCTGTATTCTCTCTCAAAGGAAGATGAATAGTTTTTTTCCGTCAAGCTGTCAGCCTTTCATACTTGCACAAAATGACTGTTATCGAGACGTGCATTTAATAACCTTTACTAAACTAAAGCCAAAAATTCTTTTCCCCCCCTACCCTCTCACACTCACAGCGGTCAGCCCTAGCGTATCGACATGACTCGTCTGGCGAAGGCGGGCTGCGCATCAATAACGTGGGAATCTCCACCACCTCCACTACGTCGAGGTCCACCAAGAGCAGTAAGGGAGACAAGTACCTCCAGAGCACCAGCAGCTCCATGTCAGGAGGTCCGGCCATCACCAGCGTGCCTTATGGCTTTGAGTCGCCCTTCAAGGAGAAGATTAAGGAAGGTAAAACAAAGAAAAAATCATATTTTTAGTATATAAACGAATGAAACCAGCGCTTGTGGTGTAGTGGTTTGGCTCTTCAACAAGGCTCACTAAAGACCTGAATTTAGTTTCCATGTAGAGAGAATTTTTATCCAGTATCTTAATCTTTCTGCTGGGATGTTGTATTCCTCTCAGCCCAAATTGGCCCTGATAGACATGGTTGAAGCCTGCCTCCTATTTGATCTTATTTGTGTCGATAGGGGCTTAAATGCACTTACATTTATTTTTTTTTAATCTTGAAGATCATCATCATTCATGCAAATGCCAAATTAATTTTTTGAGTGTGTTTCAAGATGATGACGTTTAATAATAATATGTGATGTTTGCTACCCAAACAATAGCGCGCAGAGATCCTTCTTTGTAGTGGGGAAATGCACTGTATAAACACAATCCATTTTTATTGTCATTACTTGGCTTGTCTGATTAGGATGAAATGAAAGAAAATCCAAATGTTGACAACTTCAAGTGCAGCAGGGTTTTCTGTCTTTGTGCTGTAGGCAGGTATGCTTTCTGAGTTTAACTTGAGACATAAGTCACTCCTATTTTTAGAATCTTCTCTTGAAATGCATACACTTATTTGATTCAATAGAATCATCTACTTTTATAATTCTCAGCAGTTCTGTGTATCTATTTTTGTTTGTTTTCAATTAATCTTCATCCCCC